>NC_133014.1:4233635-4533635 GCF_048564905.1 Vicugna pacos | reverse complement strand
ATGGATGAAAACACTTTTATGATACAATCGTCCAGATTGCCCTCATTTCCATGAAGACCGCATCTTTCCTCCTGTCCAGCTGTGGTCACTTCTGACCTCTCTCTGGGGACTCATGGACAACGTTCTCTGCCCGATCGATGTCTTTTACCTGTTTGACTCTCCAGGCAACCCCTCCTCGCCACCATAGGCAAGTGTCATTGACATGCAGAGCAAGGTGCTAGATTAAAGTGCCCCTTTCACTGGGTCTTAAATTGATCGAGTCATGTTTGTCCCCAGGAATTTTTAAAAAGCATGCTGTATAATTTATTTTGCTGTTTGGTTGGTGACAGGGAGACAGCTGTTGTAGCTGATGGCGAATCTGAGTGAGAAACTTTCAGTACTTTTTTTTTTTTTCCTGAAAAAGTTTAAGCCTGAAAGAGACGAGGATTGAAGGAAAAAGGAATATCTCTTAAGTTATGTTTGGGAAACTTTTCACAACACTAGTGATGGGTTAATTATGTGCCTGCTCGTAGGTATGTATTGTGGGCCATGCAACCAGGTCCGATTTTATAATAATATGTATTATTTTAAGTAATTAAAAAAATCTTCTAATGTTTTTGATACCACGGTTTGCTCTGGCAAAGGCGGCATCGACTGTGCGGGGGAGAGCTCACTCATCCTCTGCAAACTCCCCACTTTTCTGTCAATATTTACTATACCATCTTCCGTCTTGTTTACTTTGTTTGTGGTAAATTATCATTTTGGCAACGTGCCTTTGAAACAGACTTCATTGATACAAAAACCTGTCTGATCTGGCCAGCAGGAAAAGAAAGACGTGTGATTCCTCCTAACAATCATTCCAGGGGGAGTTTGGTGAAGGACATGGTTAAGATAATGAGATGGTCTCAACTTCAAAACCGATGAATATTCAATAGTCTGTGGTTTTAGTCTCAAATTGTTTAAAAATTAGTAAAAAAAATTTTTAAAGCACTGTGCTCACTCGTGAAGTGATTTATACCAAGAACCCAAATAACGCTCAGTTGAAATGGGATTCGAGGTCAGCTCTTCTGGTCTGAAGAGACCATGATTCTCTCATCGCCCGTAATGGGCGGAATTACCAGAGGCATGCAACAAATACAGCGGAATGCACTTGATGGGCACTCCACAAAATGCCATTAAGGAGGATCATTTAGAGTAGTCTTTAAAAACTGGGGGCATGGGGAAATCTTGCCAGCATCTAGGGTTTTGTGTACCTGAACAAAATGATTTCAAATAGCAAAAGGGGCATACCTTATTTGATCATATAAAATAGCCAAATTGATAACAGGACTTACGTGTGTATTTACCATGTGGAAATATGTAATATTAACCATGGCAGACAGACCGAACCAGTCAAATGTTCAGAAATAACAGATCAGCTCAGCTATGACATCATTTACATTTCCCTCCATTCAAAATTGGCATTTCAAACACTGTGAAAATCTCTTTGTTGTTTATGATTTCCAAAAAATAAATAAGTAATGACAACAAAGTAAACAGACATTGAAAGTCTGAGAGCTAGATTGTAGGCTAAAAACTACATATGCTGAATTCTGTTTCTAATTTTGGAAATAATTTACAGAAAAGTAATCCAAATAAAGGGAAAAGAATAGGTTGAATTGAGTATGCAGGTATATAATATATTTATAGCTCTATCTTCAAAAATATCTGTCTACATCTAGCCTTCCATCTCGATCTGTGAGTCTATGTCTCTGCACATTAGCTATACCTAAATGTGTCTCCATAAATAATCAGACACTCACCAGAACACACTGATGTTTAAGATTTGGAATACTTCTGGAACATCTGAGTAGTTGTGACATTTCAGCTATAGTTTGGGGGAAGGAGAATTACCAGAAGCTAAAATTCCAGGGTATTTCAAATAGCTAGGAGGCGGGCATATAAGATGTCAATCCCAAATGTATTCAGTGGAAAGAGACAACCAACTCTGGATTGAGGATTTACCTAAATTGACCATAGAGTCACACACACACACACACACACACGTTCATTTTCCGAGGATGGAAAAAGCTGCATCAAGTATGTTAGACTCCTATGGCTTCCGTAACAAATTTTCACAAATTGGTTAGCTTAAAACCACACAAATTTATTTTCTCACATTTCTGGAAGTCCGATGTCTCAAATAAGTTTCACTGAAAGGCTGCACTCCCAGTGAAGGCAGTAGAGCAGATTCTGTACTTTGCCCCTTCTGGCTTCTGGTGGCTGCCAACATTCTTTTGTCTTTGGCCATATAACTCCTATTTCTGCCTCTGTGGTCAAACTGTCAGCCCCCATCCTGTGTACACCAAGTCTTCCTCTGTCTCTCTCCTCTAAGAACACTTGTGATGGGGTTGAGGGAGCTACTTGTATAATCCAGGACAATCTCATCCTGTCAGAGTCCTTAACTTATCCATGTCTGCAAAGATCTTTTTTCTACTAAGGTAACATTTACAGGTTGGAAGGATTAGGTCCTGGTATCTTTGGGTGACCAGTATTCAGTCAACTATATCATGCAAATAGCAACTATGAGGAAGCTGAAGTAGCTAAGCTAGTATCAGACAAAAAAAAAAAAGACTTTAAAAGAAAGATGTCCATCGTCTCAGTAAAACATTGTTAATTTCATGTTTTTTAATACCTACAACATAAGACACATCAAAGTACATTTTCCCTAAGGTTTCTCTAATTCAGTAATGAAAGAAATTTTGTAGTAATACTCATTAAATGTGTAAATTATTGACATCTGTCGTTGAACAAAATGAAGAGAATTATAACAAATGCCCTTTAAGGGCAAATATTCTTAGCGACTGTCGTGGTGAGATTAATGGCAGATCTTTACTGATAATAACTTCTGTTCCAAATTATAGGCAACTTACAAACTAAGGTTCAAAAAAAATGTTAGAAAATAAAAACGTAGTGTATCTAACAGACAATATTTGACATTGTAATTGTCTAAATTATCATTCCCAAAACGTTTACTTAGACATATTTTTGGAATGATAATTAAAATTAAATCATGGCTCATCGATACTGGGCAAGCTCGTTACTTCTTATTTCTGTGAAATGAATAAACCAACGTGGAAGACTAGCATTAGTAATTCTGGAGTATTTTTCAAAGAGAGAATTTTTCTTTTCTTCTTTATGGAGTTGTTAACATTAAATATCTGTAAACATCCTGAGATTCTTCAAGGAGAATAAAAGATTGCTAACACATGAGATTAGGACGTAGAGCAATGTGCCTTCCACAGTTGAGCTGAAAATAACATTGAAGGTTTCACTGTGTGAAATTGAGGGTTTCACTGTGCAACTGAAGACGTTCAACTCTTCCCATCATTTCAGTTATCTCTTCCCAAAAGTTTAGTCGGCATGTTTCTTCTGGGACCTCATTGTAGTGTCATGCCAACTAGAATGGGCTCCAACAAAATATAACACGAGGCACCACTGTCAGTTTATTCAGTTTTGAACTACTAATTCCCCAGAAACAGAATTTAGGAACAGACAAGGACAAAAAGCTCTTCTTACTTGGACATCAGTCCATGTTTTCCTTCTATTGTAAACAACAGTAGTCATTTACAACGTCTCTGTTGTCCAGCACTGCGTGCGGTGATTCACATTTATTGCATCATGTTGATACACCAGGTATTGAAAGTAGATGTGTTAAGTCCATAGTAGTGATAAATATGTTACTTATTCTAGAGTTTAAGTTATATAAAGTCACATGTAGGTTACGTAAAGTCAGCTAGCAAATGTAAAGGCCAGGAACCAAGCACAGCACACAGCATTTCTCACTCTGAAAGCCGTGCTCTATAAGCACTTGGCCCCCGATTTTTGCCATGAGATTTGGGTTTGTGTTTTTGTAGATTTAGGGGATAAATAAGCCCATCAAATGTGGCACACGTGCAACCTGGGGGCATCTCACTACTTAAATTCCCCTTCTGTAAGCAGGTGAGCACCAACTCAGAGGGCACTGCCAAGGATATGGCGAGTTAACACAGGCATAGTTCTTAGAACAGTATGTGACATACGTAAAGGAGTCTATAAACATGGGGGATTCCTTTTACCATCTCCCACTATTACCGAACCCCCAATACACAGATCACACAGAAGTCTGGACTGCAGGCTCTAGAATTAGACCCCCCTACCCCACCCCCAGGCTCAAAGCCCTCACTCTCACTCCATCTTAGTAGCCATGTCACTTTCAGTAGGGACCTTAATGTCTCTCTGATTCACTTTACTCATTTCTGAAATAGTTAAATCAGTGGCATGTGTTTCAGAGGGGTTGTGTAATTTAAATGAGATGATTTATGCCAACTGCCTAGAATGGTGTCAGGCATTCAGGAACCCCTCTGGACTCCTGCTCCTGATTCACTTCAGCCCATCAAAATGAGATCTGTTTACTCAATTTTTCCTTCGTTAATGATCCTGGAAAAGGTAGAGCGCTTCTTCTGGTTTTCTGCAGCAGATCAGCAGTCATTGCTGTTGCTGAGAACAGTCAGCACGCTGACACAGCAGCCCCTTCCCTGTCCCTCCCCGGGAGCCCCGCATGGGGCCAGGGGTGGCGCCTCTGCCCAGAGGGGTCAGCTCTCCGTGTGGTTCTTGCTTGTGTCTGACCAGCTCTTTTATGCACAATTAGACCTGAGTGTTTTTGTCCCCAAGTGCCAGCAGTTAGTTAGCTCTGACTCCACACTTGTTTACCTCTGTTTGCATTACATCAACTCCTCCAAACAATTAAAGATGAAGGTAGCTGTCACTGTTTTGTTTTGTTTTGTTTTGTTTTTGAGCAACCTACAGAGCATTGCACTGACCCTTCTTGTCAAAGATGGCGACTACGTTAGGTGGGCAACATAATGAATTGAGGGCGATGAAAAGATCTATTTCTTCGGAAGACTCAATGCAAACAATTTATTGTAAGGTACCTATAGTGAGAAAGTAACTCATCTATCTTCCTAAGTCAAGAAAAGCCAAAGGAGAAATTGCTCGCAGATTCTTTTCAGAGCTTATTGACACATCATTGCTTTGTGAAGTCACTTTTGCAAGTAGGTGGTCATCTTCCGTTTTTCCATCTCACTCTCTTGTCCATGGTTAGTTGGGAAGAGGTGAAGTTGCAGTGAACTTCGATGTGCTCACTATTAGACAGTCTTCGCTGAAAGGCACTTGCAAAATTATTCTTTGTTTTTGTGCCTGTTAAATTACAGTTTTCACTGAACATTACCTAATGGTAATCCTCTACAGTCTATAAACTTGTAACAATCCTTCATGAGCTAACACCTCATTAAACCAGCATCTTGATTCAGAAAGGTGCCTAATTCACAACAACTGCTATTCCCTAGCCAAATAAAATTTCTAATATCATTAAACAAAATATTGGGAAATCCAAACTGGCTAATTAAAGCTATTTTTTTTGTCCCTTGAATTTTGATTTTAATGAGGTTTTATGAAGCTAGTCTTGCATATTTCTACCACAGAGATCCAACTCCTTCACATACAAATCTCTTTAATCTTTAAGCCATGCATTAATAGTTTGGAAAATACTCTACAAATTGTCTCATGTTCTTATACACACATCTGTGTATACACACACACACATACACGTATATAGCTGATAAATTTTCTGAGTTACAAAACACAAAATTTTAAAGCAACATGTTAATTCTTTATTGTGAATGGTTTGGTTTTTATAAAGCAAATTAATCAAGAAAGTAGACATCCTCGTGGCACCATTCCTTCAAGAATTTTATGTTTATTTTTTTCTGTATAATACCCACAATAGATAGCCAGAATTTTGCATCTAATTGGTTTAGAATAAATATTTGTTGAATATGTTAATGAATCTTGTAATGACAACTTATTATACTTTCACTATATGCAAAGTGCCAAATTCTCTTGAAAATTTTTATGGTAGATGTCCTGTACATGAATTTTTGTCCTAAAAAAATTGTCAAATAACATAAGTAAGACAAATAAAGCAGATCGTGGTAAAAGCCATAACAGATCCCTGACAGAATACAAGAAAATCAGAGAAGAGAGAGAAAAAAGAATTCCCTGTGGCTCAGGGAATTTTGAAAGGCCATTAGTAAAACTGGGAAATTTTAAGGAAAGCAGAAAGAAAAGAAGGCATAAAAGCCAGGATTTGCATTTATTAAAC
Organism: Vicugna pacos; assembly: GCF_048564905.1. NCBI lineage: Eukaryota > Metazoa > Chordata > Mammalia > Artiodactyla > Camelidae > Vicugna > Vicugna pacos. The sequence continues at coordinate 4,527,475 of NC_133014.1, read as the reverse complement.
ACAAGGGAAAGAACACAGGTAGCTTAAAATTGAAGATTTACATAGGATCTATATGATGAGAAAGTAATTTTTTATTGACAAGCCAAAACTGGGAATTTTCTGGAGTTTTAAATTTTATGTATATATAAACTTAAAAACACCTTTATTCTTCTTAAATTATTTTTATCTTCTTTTTTCTTTCAATTTTATTGTTTGGCATCTATCTCCCTTACCCATCTCTCTTCCGTTTTCACCAGTCTATCCACAAACCACTCCAGGCAACAAATTTGGAAATCAAATAGGTATTTGCTCATGGTTCCATGTTTATATGGTGATAGAACACACGCATGTGTAGTAGACACTTGTACACGTTATAAAACCGAATCATGCTATATGTACTTCTCAGCATGTTGCTTTTCACACTCAATAATTGCTTTCTGCACTCACACATAGTAATTTCTGCCTGATTATTTCTTTTGAACCATCGATATACTGTAAATTATTCCATGAACAGTAGTACAATGGATGACCATGTATGTTTAACTTTGGGGCATTAAGGAATTTTGTTTTTGTTGTAGACTCCCAACACTGATTTTTGATTTCCAAAATATCCTAACATCTTTGGTTTCCACCAGCAATGTGCCGTGCTCCTTACACCACCTATCAGCTTCAAGTATTTAACTGTTTTTTTTTTTTTCCTTTGGCTTGTTTGGTAGGGGATAAAGTGATGTCTGTTTCATTGCTTTGAAGATCTTTGCCTGTGGCCATGGTTTTATTCTTGTGTTGTATATATATATATATCCTTTGTCCACTTCTCTATTGGGTTGTTTTTGTTTCTATTATTTTAAGACCCAAGTATTCTAAATATTAGCCTTTCTTTTTTTCTGTAGTTAAAAAAAAACTATTATTTACTTTTTGTATTAAATTTTGACAAGGAAATACCTTGTACAGGTAGTTTTCAGTTTTTAGCTTCAGTTACTCACCTCTGCCCTTGATTTTGCAAATATTCTCCTCGGTTTTCTCACAAGGGTTTTCCCTTTTTGCTTTTCTTATACACGAGGTCATAATGAATCTAGAATTTGCTTTACGTGGTGCAATGCGTGAGAAGTTTTATTTTCTTCCCAGTGGATGCCTAGATGTGCCAACTGCACTTATTATATTGTTTTGCTCTGTCTTTGGTATTTTCTTCCTTACTTTTACTTGCCTAGAAGATCGGTAAGTGGGCCAGGAATTGTGACTATGGGCCGGGAGGTAAGAAAGACTGAGTTAAAACCCTGCATCTTTTCTTTCCGGCTTTGCAACAGGCAGTAAGTTGCTTATCTTTCATTTCTGATTTCCTTCTTGTTGAAAAGGGCCCAGTGATACTTGCTTGTTAACGTTCCTGGGAAGATTATATAGCACAGGAAAAGTTAGCACACAGCTTCATTCACAATTGTTCAGTATGTCCCGATTCTAATCATTTACTCTTTATCACCATTAGGTAACCTGGTGATGTCTAATACTGACTATTAAGCAACTAAAGTGCTGAACCAAACCAGTCAAACCATTGCATCATCTAACTAGCAGTGACCTACGAAGCACCGTGGGGGTATGTCTATTAAATTTGGAGGAAAGAATTCCTGTTTGTCAAATGCCCAACTTCATGACAAGAAGGGGTCAAATCACATTACAATTGTTTATTCCCTTGAGCGCATTAATTCTGTGGGAGGTTAATCTTTCACCCTCAGCTGGCCAAGCCTATTTCTGTGTTCCTACATTTACCCAATGTTTCTAAGGCTTTCCCAGTGTCTCCCAAATTATCCCACTGTTCTTAAGTCTATCAAATATCTGTCATGTTGTACCAGTGTTCCTAACACTGTCCTGTTGCCTCTAAGCTATTCAGCTATTGATGGGACTGCCACACTGTTCATAAGGCTGTCCCACTGTTCAGAAATCACTCTGAGTGTTCCCAGGGCTAGCCATCATTTTTGTCTAAGGCCACCCAAACCCAAGGGCTCTCTCGTTGTTTCTAAGCCTATCCTAACATTGCAGGTATACTTTGTCTTAATAATGAACATAAACACACTTAAAAAAATAAAATAAAATGACTGTAACTCAATAAAAGAATGTTTCAAAAAAAAAAAAAAAAACAGAAAACCTCTCCAAGAAACATTTATTACCTGTAAACAAGGAAAGCTGACAACGTTGACCCAAAAAAGTAGAGGAAAACATTATCCCAACTGAAATTCAACCCACGGCGAGGTTTTCAATGAGCCTTCTACAAACATCCTTTTAAAAGTTATCATATCTTTGCAATACAATGGTTATGCGTGTGATTCTGGCCCCCTTTTTTCAGTAAGTTAGAAGCTCATCATTCAGGCTTCTTGCACAATATCAGAAACCTCTTCTCTTACCAGACTATTCCAGATGCAGTTTCACTGGGAAGAGTCACAGAAAATCAGGTTTGGGGTCCCCTTTTGGGCTGGATGCTTGTTAGCATCTTTCCTCAGTGATGCTCAGAGAACAGCTTTAGATAGAGGTCAGTGAAGGTTTGGGATTACAGACAGCCGAGCCAGGGGACATGCCCAAGGGATATAAACGAAAATCTCGGGGTAGGATTTCCACAGAGGCCAGAGCTTGCATTTGGAGGATGTTCCGAACCCTATAAACACCCCCTCGGGACATTTAACATCTGTTTACTATTCTCCTCCACGGACTGACAGCTCTTCAGCCTGTATGACAGCTCTCAGAGCTCTGTTTCATGCTCTTTGTTTAGGCAAAATTTCTGTTGACTTCTGAACGCTAACAGGATCTCTGTGGCTGAGTGGAAACATAGGCTTTCTCTGGATACTTTAATTTGTGGATATTTCCATATACATGCTTTGGTAGCAACTGCATCTGGTGTGGGGGGTGGACTTGAGTATGTAAGTGTGTCATTGGCAGAGCAGTCAGATCACAAAATGACCACACGGTGAGTTTAAAACGTTGCTCAAACCATCCATCTGCTAATCATGCTGAGAAAATCCTGTCTTTACCATAGGGCCAATAAAGTTCCTCCATACCTTACTGCCTAAAAGGGTATGCACTAAACTCTTAAGATTTTTCACATCAAATGTAATTTTTATTCTGTGGAATGTGGTGAACTGATGATTTTCTAGCTTGAACCAAAGGACTCTGGTGAAGTAAAAATGATTATCTGTTCAAATGATTGAAACTTCATAGTTGAATATGAGATGCAATGAACATAGTTTCATATTTTTAACCGACTAGACTGTTTACATAACCAAATTTGGAAAATACCTTTTTTCGCCTTTCTTAGGAAGTCCTCCCAGAAAGGGCTTGAGGTAAGGGCTTCCATGCAGTCAACTTATTTTGGGAAATTACCCCATAAAACAAGAATGGAAGACTGGGTGGGTGAACCACAGAAGAAAGAGAAGCTAATACAAGCATATGGTTTTGAGGTGTTTGCCACTGTAGCAGCCAGAACTCAGCCTCACGTGAATCCACTGAGAAACAGTAGAATGAGCTTCAGAATTGCTGGCCCAGGGGACTGAAGTGGAAAGCACTCCTCTCTCGGCTCAAGGATTGCCCGAAGGGGTGTGAATTCACTTGGACCTTCAGGCTTGGGGGTCCCTTAGAGTCAGGAAAACCATGACATAGAGGGACAAATGCTCAGTGCACCTGGGGAGGAGTGTTTCCAGTTACACCTGTGTGACGCTGGTCCCCATCACTAGGGCTGGAGTCACAGGCGGACAGAGATGATGCAGGAGGGGGTATAAAAGGCGTCCAATATGTTGTCATGACTTGGTAAGGTTTTACACTGACTCTCTCTAAGGCAAGCTGTGGAAAGGCGGTTAACTCGTGGCTGCCTGCAGTCCTGCCCTTGCACCGTGCTGCATTAAATCTCTCAGGAGAGCAAGCCCAGTGTCCAGGAGTCAAATCTTTTGACCCAAATTTAGGCTTAATGTCATGAAATAGGAAAGGAGGTTTCTGACACTAGAAATGAGTCCTCCTCTCTCCAGGCAAGAGAACATTTGAGGTGAGTGCTACCTGTAAGACATCACAAGCCTTTAACAGTAGTCTTGGCCTGGCCTCCTGCCTCCTGTTCGCTAGTGTGGGGGAGATGCAGACCGGGGGACCATCAGGTAGGTTACAAATCTCAGATTCTCATTTAGATGACTTATATCCAATTTCTGGCGGCAAATTCCAATCCTTGGTCATGTAACGGTGACCCCTCAGTCTTCAAATAAAATAAAAACTCAGATGTGCTCCTGTGTTGCAGAAGAGCAGGGACAATCCGCAGCCCAAAACGCAAAGCAAGGAATCCCATCTAGAAAACTGATTTATAATTTTTTGTCATGGTGCATGTCAGATTCTACAAAACAACGCTCATCATATCCTAGTGACGCATTAGAAAACATCCAAGGTTTTTGGAGCCGCAAAAAGCCTTCCCACCCAAAAGAATAACAAGGAATCAACAAGAAATGAAAGAACCACAAACGCTTTCTAACCCCCATGATGGTGTCCTTTCTGTTTGGCTTTGATTTTTTTTCCTGTCCTCCAGTAGCTTTAGAACTGCCCAAATAGTTTCTTCAAAACTTATTTCTATCAAAAAGAAGAATGAAATTAATAACAACGGTAGCCTTCAGTACATGCCTGGAAAGAACATTCGGGATATTTTCATGTATTATCTTCAAGACAGTGTAAAATCAATAGCTCTCAAAATGCACAGCATTAAAATTATTTTTCTAGACGTTTCTCAGAAAGAAGGCATTTAAAGTACGCTCAGTGGAGGAGGAATGTAACGTACAATCATTCTGTATCAGACGTGGTCCTGCTGAAACCTTTTAAGGTAATGTATTACGCTTTTGCTTTTGCTTATGAGAGATCAATAAATGCTGCTCTGTTTTACCATTTTCATGTGCCTCTATGGGCAATAACAATTATGGATTTCTTCACGTGATCATATTTAAGTATAAGCAACTTACTGTGGGGGGCTGGTGTGTATTATTATGGTGAGACAAATGCGCTCATTGGACTTAATGAAATCTGCACTTGCACGTGCCTGGGCAATCATTACAAATCAGGTGAACACAAATGAAGCAGAGCCCAATTATCAGGTTTCTTCCCTAAAATAAAATTAGTCCGTCTAAAAGTAATACACATGGCCACCCCGACTTACCACCTCACCAAACGCCGCCCCCTTTGAACATTAGTGAAGGTGGCTTTCCATTCCTTTCTGTGCAGCTTCTCTGTTGCCTTGTTATCATCTACAATCTCATGTTTGTTCTGAGCTTGACCTCACGAAGCCCCTTTCTGAAGGGCAATGCAGGAATTCCTCAGCTTTGTATTCATGATTCCTTTGACTTACGGCTTCGGATGAAGATGTGGAAGGATGAAGGGATGGATTTGGGAAGGGTTCCTATGAGGACAAATTGATACGATCCTTGGAAAAAGTCATTCTTAAACGTCTGTGAACAAATTCAAGCAAATGGCATCCTCCTCCTCCCCCCAGGTGAGTCCTACTACGTGAAATGTTTTCTCTCACTGCATGTGCTGACTGGTTTGGGCAGCAAACTCCTTCAGTGCAGAGTTAAATTTTTCAGTTGTGACATTTGCATTTTCTTCCGTGATACAGCCTTGTTTTAATACCTTAGTGGATTACTAGTTGAAGATTGCAAATAATGCATCCACGTCCATCTAGCCTCCATCCAAACGTCACACTGAAAGGAGAGAATATTCATGCACACACAAATGTGTCTGTGTAGGGGTGTTGCAGACGCATACACACAGCCACACAACAGGGTATACTCGGCTGCATGCCGTACCATGAAACTACTCAAACGTAAGAAGTGCTTTAGCAGAATAGAAAGTCTGAGGAATTCGCACAAAGCCAATACATTCAGGTTTGTCAAAAGTGCAGACCTGTGAAATCCACAGTCCAAAGCGCTAGTGGTGGGATCATTTCTTCAAAACAGAGGCCCAGAGGGGAAGCAAACTTACAGCAAAAACTACAGAGGGCAGGCATCAGCCTTGCAGAGTCATCAGGGCAACTACTGGGACCCCTGTTCCCCATGTCCCTATCTGTTAGCTGTGATTGTACACTCAGGACAAAGGCCAGGGAAGAGCATTTATAAACATGTGAGGAATCAATGTGAAGGCAAGTAGGATAAGAAACGAGGGGGGAATAAAAAGAGTAACAGAGATGGAGGGAACTCAGGGTTTCCCATTGTGTGTACACGGAATGGGACGGAAGAAAGGGGAATGATACCAAAGCAAAGGCAGATCCACGTGGGAGCGAAGTTTAGTAGAAATAATGACTTTCCTCAAAGAGTGCTTCTTAATTTAGCAACTTTGGGGACTCCCGGCTGGCCAACACACTCTCCTGTCATGAGCCATTACCCTAAAAGGAACCCACTCTTAACCCTACATTCTGGCATCTGGGGAAAACAGATCAACACGACTACAAAAAAATAATAATAATAAATAAACTAATTGACCTAATTCTGTGTCTTACAGATGTAGAGTGAATTGCAGAGGAAATGGGATTAGTTAAAGGAATAGAAGAGAAAAGGAAAACAGTCAAGTAAATATTCTCAAAACAAGGTTCAGGATGATTGTGCAAGAGGATGCAGCTGTAGAAAGGAAAGAAAAATAGCACATGTTTTGGGAAATTAAAAACCGAATGCCAAAAGTTCCTTGTAGAATTCTGAATGATTTATTTAGGCACGTCCCACTCCTGGAGGGAGAATGGAATTCCTGCCCCTTTTCCTTTTGGTCCTGCGCTGGAATTACTGACCCCCTTCCAAAGACGAGAGCAGGGAATGGGAAAACAGGGACTTCACAGCGGAAAACCTGGCACACGTTGCCTTAACCAGCTGACTTGGTTTACATCATCAGTGATGTCTTGTGAGTATGACATCACAAGAAAAGTACTTCACCTACGGAGTATTCTTTCCAAGGATTCATAAGCCCAGTTTAATCAAGACAGAAAACATTAGGCAAACTCAGACTGTAGGACATCCTGCAGGACACCTGCCCAGTATTCTTCTGTACTTTGTTTCACTGAAAAACAGACAAAGATGGGGAAACTGTCAAACCGACACTACCTTTATGATGATGGCCTGTGAGGACAACAGAGCAATGCTTCAAGCATTTTAACTTTTAAATTTTATACCCAGCCAAACTCTCAGTTAAGTGTGACAATGAAATAAATGAATTTATAGACACTGCAGGGTACACTAGGTTTAAAATACACAGACCGTTGGAGGAAGAATTATTTAAACATAGACCTAGAGTAAAACTGAAAACAGAAGCTGAGAAAGGACAGTGTTTTATCCAAGAAACTGTTACTTCTGGAAATTTTTCAGGGAAAATGCAGAGTCAAAAAAGAAATGATGAGATAATTCATTTAACCTGGACGTTTGGGAAATTCTCATTTCAGCAGCACAGACTTGGTGGCAAAGTTTTTATTTCCTTCTCTCTGGGCAAAGTAATGTCTCGCATAATAAGTAAATAAGATGTTCTTTTTTTTTTTAATGTGCATGAAGCTTCATTTTTATTCCAATTTTTTAAATAGCGTAATGTCCCAAATACACATGAGAGGTTTCTTTCTTTCTTTTTTTCTTTTCTTTGAAATAGCAAATTGCCAATGAAAATAAAAGCAATAAGCAACTCATAGGAAATAGAAGGGAATGTGAAAGGAAGGGAATTTGACAAGGCTGATCTGGGAAATTCTAATCCTCATTGGAATAGTGCTCCAAAAGGTTTTGTTTGTTTGTTTGTTTGTTTTTTAAGAATCACTAAGAGTTAATGTACTGGAGAACTTAATTGTATTTAGAAAACAAATGTAATGGTTTTATATACCTTAAAAGTGTAAACACAAGAATGTGGCAGAGAATTAATGGTGATGATGAGACATTACATAGACTTGTTGAATCATCCTGTGTCAGGAAACACAAGGCGTACACAGTACATTATTACTTAGCTGTTAACTATGCAAAATTAACAGATTAAGAAGGGAGAAACAGAGACAAAGACTTGGTGCCTTGTTAATTTTCTTACCTCTCATGGCAGAGAAATAAAATATACTTTTTACATTTATAAAACATGAACTAGATATTAAATTATGTTGTTCATAAGAAGACACAAACAGAATTTAACAAATATAAATCATCAGAAGTCCTAAAAAGGGAACCTGTTACAACAGTTACTTCTGGGAAGAGGCAGTCAAGCGGGAGAATGACTTTTGTTTTACATTTTCACATCTTTCTGTGCTTCCCCTCTTTCTATTATTGGGTCTACTTCTTCTAAATCAGCACATATTTTTAAAAACACTGTCGAAGCTATGTCTAAAACTGCTGTCTGAACTACTGAAAATGGAGAAAGGGACACGTCCTGAGACTCTGAACACACAAGCACGTGAAGGAGCGTGCTGTGCTGTTGGCGTTTCCTTATTTTTCTCCTGTTCTCACTTTTTCCTTTAAATTAGGGGTTATGTTGCACAGAGCCGGTAATAGCCGATAGAAATGGGTTTATTAATGGAATAAAAAAAATGACAAACATATTGTAGCTAACTTCTTAGTGCCACAATCTGTCTCCAAACTTCTCAAACTTCTTTCTTGCTTCTCTCTAAAATAGAAAACCAATCATCCATTCATCTGATTAGCATTGAATATTGCAGCATTAAAGTCTACAATAAACTTGGCATCCAGAGGAAAGGCAGATATGCAAAGAGACCAATGAAATAAAAACAAGCATGTGCTTTAGTGAAATAGTGGAAAAGTATCGTGTGAAGAGAGGGCAGGGGCCATCTGCATTCCGGGGGCACCGAGCAAAGCTCTAGAGAGGATGTCTGTGCTCTTGAGCTCAGCTCGGAGCAGGCGAAGGATGCTGCTGGCTCCCGCGGGGCTGCGGCCACTCAGGCTGAGGAGGGGGGGCTCCTGCTCACCTCGTGGGGCCAGGAAGGGGCAGAGCTAGGATCTGAGTCCAGTGCGTCCGTCTTCACCACAATGCTTCACCGTCTGTGACCATCTGCGAGTTGTATAGTCATATATTTAGAAACAAAGCCAGAGAGATCATCATAATTAGAATTGGGCACAACTACATTTTTTTTTCAACACCATTCAATAGGTAGTAATGACGATGGCATTGCTAAGAATCTGGCAAACACACGAGGCTTCATTTACCAAATTGGGGTGAGATAATGGGAGAACTGTGACCTCATCACACGCTTTCGCCAGCAGCCCCACTTATCCCACTGATCAGACCAGGCAACAGCCGGGATGCAGAGCTGAATCTGTTCCAGGACTTAAATTCACTGCTCATTTTAATAATGGTGCCATAGAAGTCATCTGCTCTGCTTTTGAAACTATGTTATGGGGGGTATGGTCTCAATATTACCTCATTTTGCTTCTGGAGGCAAAAAAGAACAAACCCTGGGCTGAACCCAGAGCTGCTCAGCAGAAGCTAGTAAATCTGCACGCACCTTACGGTGCCCCTTAATCACGATGCTCCTTAATCATGGTGCCCATCACCACTTTATCGGAGCAGGCGAGGCAAAACCGACCTTGGGGGTGGACTCTGGATTGAGTCATTGGCCCTGTGTAAACATGGGAAGCCACAGACAGCCCTTGAGCCACCACACCTTGAGATCAGATACGTACACTTGAACTAGGTAGAAGCATGCCCAATATCAAAATATTTAAATGTCTACTTTTCATTATTTTATGGGATTATAAAGCCAAAATACTATGCTTTTCTCAAATCTGGTATTTCAGGAATCGATTTTAAATGCAACAATGACTTGGAGAGCCTTCATAAACAGCAACCACCCTCTTATTCACTAATTAAAATATTAATTTTATATATATATATATATATATATATATATATATATATATATATATATAGTTGTCTACAGAATGACAGGTATTGTACACACACATCCTGGAATGATGAGTTATACCGCACCCTAGGGTAGCTCTCTGGTCACCAGGGCAGAGGAAGAAGTAAACAGCTAACTACAAGATGACAGGCAAGACCTGACTCTGAGGGACCGCAGCTTTGGCTTTAGGAGGAGGGGCCTCCGGGACAGAAGGGCGGATGCAACCGTGTTCACCGTGGTCTGGTGCAGCTCTGTGTTTACGTCTTGACTTTTCCCTGCAGACCCTGGTGGCGCCCGCCCCCTGTGGTGGATGGGGCTCCGGTGTGTGGCTGTCTTCCCTCTGGCTTTGGCTCTTCATTTAACTGTGTCTCTGACCTCGTGGGCTCACTGCGCTGTCTTCTTGGTCACAGCTCACCTCCTTGCGCCAAGTCCCTCAGCCAGTTAGGATTGATCACATTATAACATATAGGACGGGGCCTCAGTGTGAATGGAGAGGGGAAGGGGAGGGGTCTGATTTAGGGAATTTTTAGGAAAGGCAGGATTTGGTCCATATTTAATGAATGTGTGTGTGTGGGTGTGGCAGTGGGGAGTCAGGAAACTGGAAAGAGTTAAAGAGTCCGTGAACACTGATGAGTTTAATTTAGGATTATTTCTTGATGATGGTGATAGAAAATAAATTGACGAGGTAGACAGTGTTCAAATAAAACTGGCATAAATGTGTATCGTAAATATACGGGTACACGTGAGCATGGGTTCCTAGTTATGACAAAGATCAGTTTACCTTAAAACAAGTGTAGAAACTAAGGTAGGTGTCTACCTTATGCATTTTATAGAGAAGGTCCCTTAATCTCAGAACCCCTGAAATTAACCTGGGTGAGACAGTCGTCCCCTGCCTGTTTGCAAGGCAGCCTCAATCTATATTCCTAATGGAAGGCAACCCCCCATACTGGGGTTCAACCATTCTCTCCACAAATATTTTTGAGCCCCTACCATGCCCAGGAAATGCGAAGAAATAAAACATAAGCAAATCGACATTTATATCAAGAGGCAACATCTATGAAGGCAAGAGAAAGAGTTTGGTGGAGTTGAGGATTGTATTTGAGTTACTTGGGTCAGAAAAGTCCCCTCTGATCCAGTAGCCCCAGGATCCAAGCCAAATGAAGTCAGGGAGAAAACTGGGTGAACACATACGGAGAAGGAAGGGTGAAGACCTTGACATGGGGGCATGCTTGGTGTCACAGAAGAATAACTAAAAAGCTGGTGTGGAGTGAAGAAAGACAAATGAATGAAAAAGGGAGGGAGATATTTGAGCAAAGACTTCAAGTAGTTGAGATGGCCCTGTTCGGGGAAAAGCACCTGGGGGGAGGGAACAGAAAGAGCTCCCTCCCTGGGGAAGACTTCCTTGAGGACATGAAGTCTAAGGTGAGTGAAAAGGAAAGGACGGGAGGGAAGGGAGGACACTGCTGGAGATCTACGCTCCCCAGTGGTTCAGGGATTGAGCCTGACCACTGATGAGCTGGGGAACCTTGGCAGAAAGTGAATGTTTACAGCTCTCAGTTCACCCACTGATGAAACAGGTGCACACACTGTCCCCCCCGCCACCGGCAGCCCTGAGGGTCGTTGTAAGGAGTAAGTGAGCGTGTACGTGTTATCCAGTGTTGCTATTATTAATTCTCTTGTGGGTGCTCAGGACCACGGGCTCAAGGCAGACCCTGAATGCCCCACGAGGGAGGCAGGCTGGGGAGTGGAGAATCCCATCTGTCAAGGGGAGAGGAGGGAGACCCCGGCACCAGAGAGAGATGGGGTCAAGGAAGGCGTAGCTTTGTAGTTGCTTGTTCGCTGAAAGTGGTGAATATGATGATGTGTTGGCATCCTTCTGGGAAACAGGTCACGAACAGGGAACATCTGAAGTCAGAAGAGGGAAAGGAGACAGTTCCAGGGCTGAGTAACTGAGCAGGGGAAGAGGGGAGGGTCCGTGGCTCAGGCAAAGCAAACAGCCTCTGCTGGGAAGACTGGGTGGTCAGAGGGGATGGACGGTCTGTTCCGACTCTCTCTGGCTACCAGCGCTTGTATCTCTTCACCCAGCCAACCAACCAAAACCCAGTTTAGACCTTCTGTGGGTGAAATTTTAACAGATCTTTACTTTCTGATTTCCCAGCCTCAGACACCATCGTGATGGTGAGTCACCATCTACCCGGTTGCCTCTGTATCCTACTCACGGCAAATCCGATGACATTATTCCTATCCAAGGTCATCTCTGGTCCCAGCTTCATTCACCCTCCTTTGACACCTGGGTAGGTCAACCTGTCTCCACCTTTCTCGGGGAGACCTGAGACCTGCAGCTGTGATTTGAGACTTCATCTCGGTCCCTGCAGGGCTTCCTGCTGGGACAGCGACTCTCAAAGTGCTGTCCTCAGCCGTCCCGGGTAACTTTGTAGAAACACAAGTTCTCAGGCCCCATCCCGGCGCTGCTCTCTCCGAATCTCCGGGTCCAGAGAACAGAGATGTGTGTTTGTGTGTCTGAACACGCCCTTCAGGTGACCAGAGGTCTGTCCCCAGAGAGGACCACGGCCTCGGGCTGGGTGGGGAGAGAAGATCCTACAAGAGGAGAATTCGTTTGAAAGAAGCCTCCCTTCACTCCACGCCACCCCCGCCACGGCAAACACGGATTTATGAAAAAGGCGCAGCACACACAGACCCCTTATGGAAAATGTCGAAACTGAGACAATCAGAAAAGTGTTTAAAGGTCCGCCAGGGTCCCATTTCTCAGGGACAACTGGTTGGTGCTCACCCTCTGCTCTTTCACGAACGAAGAGGACGGTGTGCCCCGTGCCTGTGTTAGGCTGCGGCTGCGCTGGTGACTCTCCCTGCCTGAGCTGCGGGCACCTCTCCTGTTGGGATTAACTCGGAGCTTCAGGAACCATTAATATTTTTGTTTAGCAAAATGCGCTTTGCTCACAGCGTGCTTTTTCTCGGAGATGCGTATCTCTGCAGCCAGACATATGCTGTCTCCCGGCTTTCTATGGTCTTCTGCAAATTATTTATGCAGTCAATATGCATCTTATAAGTCACCACTCATTCAAGCTGAATGGATGTTTGTGCTAGCTAGAAGAGAATGTTGATTCTGGCACTTTGTTACCTTTGCACCTTATAAATAGAAGAGATTTAGTTCAAAAAAAAAAAAAAGAAGAAAAAGAAGAAGAAGAAGAGGCAGGGATGCTTGGAACTCCCTGGTGCTTTTCGCAAGCGAGGTTGGCACGGGGAGGGGGCACAGAGCTGGGGATGGATTAGCGCACGGAAGGCCAGGTCAGGCATCTGGGCTGGGCCCGGAGGTGGGAGGTGGGACTCTATTGGCCCCTGCTTCTCACTCATTTATTAATCCTCCCCGGAGCCTCTCCACCCCTCCTCCCTCCATCTGCCACACTTGCTTCAGCACTCCCCTCTCCTCTCTTTTCTTCTCCTCCAATTTCCCTTTCTGCACCTTTTACTAGTCCGTAAACACTTCCTCTCTTCAATACAGTATACACGTCTCTGCACCGTCTCCCTTTTTTTGTGTTAATAAAAATACTCTCATCTTTGTCCTCTTTTACCTTCTTCCAGGCAAAGACAGCCTCCGTTTAGATTAGCATTGTGTAAAGGCTTCAGAGTGTTCCTGCGGACCTTACACACAGTCAGTTTTTTTTACATCAGCCAAGCAAGATTTATAAAAGAGCGACAAAGAACAGACAGGGGAAACAAAACAAAATCAAACCAAACCTCTTTTTAATAAAGACATAGAAGAAGTCAGTTTTCACAGCAAGCAAAATATTTTTCTAATAAACAAAATATTTTTCTAATTTTCATCTCTAAATGTAAGCATGCTTGCCCCTGCTCCTCTGAGGTAGGGACAGAGCAGGGAAGTGAAGATAAACCAAAAAGATATTGAGTAGAGCGAAAGACGTTTATCACCACACATTTTTTTGTATCATCCAGTGACAGGTAAATGCATGTGTGCACTTTAAATCCTGTTGGTTACTTACTGTGAATTGAATACAATGTTTCATCTCAGCTGCTTGGCTTTTTTATGATTTTTGATATTTACCTGTAATCCTTAACTTCTCATGAAAAGGGCCTTTTTGAGTCCAATAGTTTACTAGTTGTCTAATTTTCCAATCTAAGTTTTCTCTACTTAAAAAAAAAATAAAACATTGATTTTTTTAAAATATAAAATTATCAGTAAGTTTTACAGCAGAGTCAAAGACAAGATGCTACGTAGCATGAAGTGGGTAAAATAAATGTCATCAATTTGGTAGTCTTCTGTTGCCTCCTGCTTCTGAAGTAAAGTGAGGGCCCTAGACATCTTCGTCTGATGTCAATAAGATTATGAAGACATTAATGTCAGAAAATTATTTTACATTATGGTTTCACACGGGTGCTTTCAGGTACTCATCGCGACCCAGGCAGTCGGTGCAGCAGATGCTCTAGCTTGCTGGTTTCTCGTGTTGGTCACCTTGCCCTCTGGGCTCAGACTAGGTCAACCAAGGACAAGTTTCCTGATGTCCACGGTCCCAGCTTTCATTCATTCGCGGGAAGCGGGCAGAGGATGGCTGAATGAAAGGGCTGTGTCACAAACATACATCCTTCAGTGGTTTTGTCAGAAGTGTGTTTTTTGCTCATCATTTATTATTGTTTAACTGCTTTTATATTTAGTGTTAACAATGATTTATCCATGAGATTATTAGACCTGGACACTACTCACGTATTTTAATTTGTGCTTCCGCTTGGCGATATGAGCATAATAACGTGTCACAGAAACTTCCTTGTTCCATTTGCGCACCTACAATTGTGTGTGTGTGTGGTTTTGGAGGGACAGATGCAATACTGGTTAAAAAAAAAAAAGTGGATACTTGAACCAAATCATAAAGAATGCAATGCTCTGGCAATAAATTGGGACACTCCGTGGAGCGATTAGGAAGAGGTACTTAAGGATCTGTGCTTATTACTTAACACAACCGTTTGACGAACAGGGTGTTCCCTCTTGGTTCACACAATATTTTCGCAGCGTTGCTCCTCTTCCGTTCCACTTGCTCACTTTTCAGTTGGCAGCCATTAGAACCACAGCCAACCAAGGATGGAGAAAGGTGGTGGTCACCGTTTTCTTGTTCTCCCATCATCCTCAGGCTCCTCCACGGGAAACATTTTCTCAGATAACGAGGGTGAGGAAGCCAAGGTTAACAGTAGTGCCGTTCGGAGTATTCTCAGCTGAGGGGCACCCACCGGGATGGGGTTGGGTTCCACAGGAGAAATTTCCCTGAGACAAGAAATGGGTAAAGAGAGAAGGTCAAGTTGAAAAAAAAAATTTGTTGAGATGAATAGAAGTTACTGAAGGGCTCACATCTGGTGATATCCGTTGCCTCAAAGAGACAACTGTAACTAATTGAATACCTACCAAATTGCATGTAATTTTTTGAAAGTGAATCTTTCTATGTGTCTTATGTCAAGAAAGCAAAATAAATGGAACCAAATAACGGGGAAGCATCAGTTTTAAAATTAATTTTCAAATATCAAGATGGCTTATATAAAACTTTTGCTTACGGCCATTGGCTGTTTCTTAATTGTGTTGCCATAAAATGTAGGCAAGACGAAATACAGAGAGAGCGTCATTCTCCTTATATCAGGCAAACAAGTTTGGTCCACAATGTATTTGTTTGATCCCAGGGGTTTTTATTTATCCAATTTGTATCTCATTCTCATGGGTAGGATCCCAAATTTTATCTGGTCCAAAATGTAACTATGTTAGAACATGAGAGGATGGGCTGGGATGGTGGTACTACTGATCTACCATCAGTATCCGGGCATCCTCGTTTCTGAAGAATTAACCCATAATTCTTGGTATAAAATTGAAAATCATTATATTCTTATAAAACTATCTATTGATGACAGAGTCTACAAAAAGTATAACAATAAATATAGTTGGTCCAGGGACATTTTCATGATTATATTCAAAATCAAAGTTTTGAAAAAGCAAATAAGCTGATTATTAACATTTTTTTTTCCCTCAGCTCAGGGTGAACATACAGCAGCTGGTGCTGGTGTTGCATTTTAGGTTCGGAGGTGATTCTCTGGGCACTGATCTTCCATGTGGCTAATACAGCTGAAGAGACTGACGTGTGACCTTTCCTTTCCAAATGAAGTGCATGTGTAATCGGCCCCCGGTTAATGCCTGCATCCATATTCAGGAGAGACATTGACTCCCCTTGGCCCTGGCCCTGGCCATCCCGTGTTCCGTGCATCCTGGGCTGACTCCCCACCAAGGCTCGGAGGCAGGCGTGCTACAGAGCTGCCAGGATGACCAGTAAAAACAATCTATGAATTTGCTTTAAAAACATTTTCTGTCGCCTTCTTCATATCCCGGGTTTGGACCATGGCGTGTCCCTCAATGTGACTATGTTCTTTTTAGAAGGATTAATGCTCTCTGGTCATGCTTATCATTTATTGATATATTCTTTGTTATATATTCTTAGAAATAATTTGCCAATAAGCCGTTACTAACTTATGACATCCCCTTTCATCCCAAATGACTGAATGATTCCCGCACATTTTAAAACCCAAATAAGGAGGTGGGGAGCTGGGAGGAAGAAGAAAGACAACCCACATACAAATTTCACCTCACTAACGACTTAATTGGTGTCACCCCTGGGGTGAGGTGTTGTAACAGCCTACAACTCTTTATGACAGGAAGTGAAAATTCCATATCCAATTGGAGCTACAGGGATAATTTAGGGAGGCAGAATGCAATTATCCAATTAGGAATTTAGCCAGAACAGAAAGGTTAATCCCTGTAAGTCCTTTCAAAAGAGCCCATGGGATCTTTAATGACGACAAGGGGTCAGGACCTGTGTTTTACAACTCAAGCCAAAAAATTATTCAGAGTTCGCGCTCACTCTCTTAAAAAAAAAAACCCAGCAAGGCTCCAATCCACCGAACTTCAGGGGAAATCACCCATAGTATCAGAACTTTGCAGAATTTGCAGTTTTCCGCTGTCCTCCACCCTAGGGTTTGAAACCACGACTATAGGAAACTGGTTTTGGTTCCCAGGCAAGTTTAGCATTTGGCGCACAGTGACTCTGTGGCAGGGGATGCTCTCCTCACAGGAGACACCGAGGTATGGAGTTGGATGCTGACTCAGAGGTCTGGAATGCGCCATTGATGCCTGGCTGGGCTCCAGCTCCGGGCTTAGAATCTGCCAACTTGGCAGGCTGGGGAATTTGCTGTGGCAATTTTTCAAAATGGGAAGAATCCGTCCAAGGAGAGATTGTTTCTACATTTTTAACGACGAGGACAAGCACAGGGTCCTCTCTTAACAAACAGTCTGGCTCGAGACGGAAAGAGGGGTTGTGCTCAACAGAGACCCAGTGGCGTGTCTGCAAGAACCTCTTGTGAAAGTAGCATACCTTTCGGGCATCCCTTCCAAAGCTCCGGCCAAAAGAAACATGAATTACAAATTTCAGTCTGGGAGACACAGAACACAGACTTGCCGGATGCAGCAACAAATGGTACCTCGCAGGTCTTCCTATTAGACATACAGTTATGTCATGGATGTTTAGAAGTGAAGCAATTCTCCTTTGGAGACCAGCCAGGACAGGATCATTAAACAGAGCTTTTTGGATTCTCAGATCTAATGTGTCTAGAGAGAGAGAGAGAGAGGAAAAAAAAAAAGTTCTCAGCCAGTAAGAAGTATAGCTTTGCTGTCTTACTTTTTAAAAATTCTTCAGCATTTAATTTTTTAATATTTCTTTTTGATGAGTTCCAATTGACCCAAACATTTTGATAACTCTAGAATGTCCCTGAATGTTAGCTAACTTTCTAAACACTCCAATTTGCCCTGATGTGCCACAGAATAAGTTTCCTATAAGACTTAAGAACATATCTGCAAAAAAAAATTAGGTAATGAATCAAAGCAGAAATTAGAGGACTTGGTTAGCTTCTGTGGATTAATGTATTTTAGTGCAATCATGTCCATCAATCAAATTACAGCGTTACTGTATACACATTACACTGAGATTCCTATTGAATTAGTATTAGAAAATGCTTCAAATCCTGTCTTCATCGGAACATGTATGCATTTAATAGTGCAAAGTTAGAACACATACACATCTTAAACATCTTACAAGTATTATTGCTGATTTTAGCTTTTTATTAAATTTCTCAAGAAGACAAGCATTTTGTATTACCTAAGTAATACTTTCCCTAAGAAATGACCAAAAAATTCTGTATACAGAGGAAGGCAAGTTGCTCTTTGTACAATATCACATATTGCATGGTTAAATTCTCATTGAAAATGACAAAAAAAAAAGTATTCATTGAGTGACATACAATAAATAACCCAGGATAGCCAACAGAATTAAAACTTCCTTTAGTGTACTTTTATTTTCTCTTAAAATATTTAATTTTACAAGGCCTATCGATATCTGAGGGGATAAAAATATAAAATCAATGAATTTATGACATAGAATTTATATTTCCTTCTTATACAGGCAAATCTTAAATATATATGTATATATACAGTGAATGAAAAATGCTGCAAACCATATCAGTAAACAAAGAATGCTGAAGCCACCAAGTCATCAGCGGCTGCCGCCACCCGCCAGTGAAGACAAGCCTGCAGCCCAGCCTCTGCAGCAACTCACAGTGGTGCACCCTGAGGGGACTCAGAACAAGAAAGGACAGGACACTGGCCCTAGGTAGCTAGATGCTCAAAGGAATGAATTCAATGAGCCCAAACGCTTGCTTCCTCCCATACATAGAAAAGCGCTAAATCCTTTAACTTGAGATGCTAGGTTTTCTTGGTTAACAAGTAATCTTTTAATGTTCCAAGTACCTGGTCTTTGCTGTAAAGCTCCTATATATCCTAGCTCCTCCCCTGCCTCTTCGGATCAGTCCCTCAGAGCGACCTGAGAGGCTGTCATCCCGGCTCGAGTCCTCCCGCCAAATAAAACACAACTCAACTTTCAGGCTGTGCATTTATTTCAGTCAACAATATATATAATGGAATTTTCTACTTTTAAAGGAGCATTTATTCCATTCTACTCCCTTCAGAAAGATGACCGTTTAAGTCATGATTTAATTGTGATCTCAGGACAAATTTTGCTGTTTTTTCGATTATGTTGAATGAAGGGAGGAGATAGGTTTCTAAAAGCAAAGATAGCTGGGTAGTTCAAGCATGTGTTTTCAAATGTAGATTTTATTAGCAAGAAAGGTGAGGTCAACAGGTCAGGAGATGATTGCCCTTGAAAAGCTGATTCGTTACTCACGGTTCCCAAGAGGTGGGGGTATGCCACACTGTGGGGGCTGCGGGGGTCTCATAGGGGAGCCCGGGGACTGGTCTGGAGGCAGAGGGATGGAGGGGCCTTTACTGTGGTTTCTACGCAAGAAGTGATGGGGAGAGGCAGGGTTAGCAGATTCAGGACTGGCTCTGTTGAATTGTTTCAGCAGGCTCTGGGACCTGGGAGCTGTCCCTGGTTTTCTGGTCCCTGGCCTGGAGGAGGTAACGGGACTGGAATGTAACAGCCTATTGAGCTGGTTGGGGTGTGGGGTCTGGATGGGCTTGTTTGCATCTGAAAGGCACTCCCAGCCCAGCCACTTCCTCTTCCTAGGAACTGGTTCACTCTGGGAGGGGCAGTGTCTCCAGGGGAAACAGGCTCCAGATAACAAAGCATCAGAAATACAGAAAATAAAAAGCTGTGATTAACACAGGATGCTGTCCATTTCATTTTAAAGTCAGTATGACGTCCAGCTCTTCAAATTGCCCAGCAAGCGCTCATCTTCATTAACGTAACCATACTGTGTTCGTTTTACCAAATCCATGAAGCATCTTTGAACACTTGCCTGTGGTAATGAGGTTCGTCTTTCATCAGAATCTCTTCCCCAGACTAAGCACTCTTATTTCCTTTGGAGGACAGACCTGGAATCAAATCACACCTCTTTCCACCTTCAGCTGGGTGGTGATTGTGCATAACTCACCTCTCCAAGCCTTACTCCCTCCTTTGTGAAAAGCGCATTCTTTGATCTCTTCCTAACACACTGGGTAGACACCTGTAGACTGCTCAGAAGGTAACCAGTGAAAACGCTTACTGTAATTTTTTCCTGAAGTTGACAAATTGGCACTACTGGGATTCTGATTACAACAAAGGCTGGACTCTCTGTTACTTGTACCGTATTCATGGCTGTTCCTTCCTAATTCCCTAGAGTTACATCAACCATTTTATGGGAAAAATTGGCTGTACCAGATCTTAAGAGGTCCAGCTCGTGAGGGAGCTGTACCTTAACTGCTAGGATACCATTGTTCGCTGTTGGCTACCGGACATCTGTAGAAACTGAGGGTAGAAAGGCCTTTGGGAGAGTGCAGTAAATACTCCTGAGAGTTTATAGCCAGGAGACACTTGGAACCTAGTGAGAAATGGACCGAGAGGCTTAGAAATGCACAGCCTTTGCATGAGCCCATCCTACAAGAGCAAGCCAAGCTGCTCCATCACTGAGCTGTAAGACCCGGGGCAGGTAACACAAACTGCAGTGAGCATCCGTTCGTCAGCAGCAGAGTGGGACCAGGAGCACCTGCCCCATAGCAGTCAGACAGGTAGTGTAGTGCAGTGTGCGGCACATAGCATGTGTTCTGTATATGAATTATTGGGATTATTAAGCCATATTCATCATTTTAGATGAGAGGAAGGTTGCATAAAAAAGAGAGATAAAGCAAAAATTCAAAAAGTTTTGCTTGGGGGGGTCCAATATATTCAAAGCAGAACATCACTGACATGTTTACCATGACTGCTTCCATCACTGTTCACAACGCAACCACTTTACACTCACTTGGAGTCTGTGTATTTCCGACTACACAATATTGTCTCAGATTTTTAGTAGTGTTTTCCGCCTAAGTGTGACATCTTTCACTCCTCTTCCTACATTCGTTTTTGTGTGACCGTTTTCCATTTTGGACTTGGTTTTGCCCTCCAGGTGATCAGATAGCTCCTATCCTTTTGCGCCCCACGATGATACAATGAGCCCATTCTTGCTTCATTCATCTCAGGTACCAATTCAGTAAAGACATCAAAGTCTGAGCCCAGGAGTTCAGGCTTTCAGTTGATTCCAGTCCCTTTGCAGGGCTTCGAAGGAATAGCACGCAGCCCAGTCAGCACAAGGCTAAGGCAAGACAGGGCTTTGAGTATATGCATCATGTTGAACAGAGTTAGTCAATGAATTTATGCAACGCTATCGATAATGTTATTTTGGTTTCCTTAAACATCATCATGCCTGAATGTTAAAAAATGCATATGTTAGAAAAACATGATTTTATAAGAAAAATTTTTAAAAAGACAAAGTGTGATTTTTGATTTTACTTCCTCCTTTATTTAAAGGATGGAAGTTTAAAACAAAGAAATGCGACTATGGCTCTCAAAACTGGGGTATGTTGAAGGTCTTATTCTCAGCCACTCCATCTAGAGTTACAACCCTCGGTTTCTTAATTAGTTTTCTCAACATTCCATATTCTTCCCCAGTCCCAAAGTGGTCCCTATCTGATTTCAGCAGTTCATCAAAGGCCACAGCCAGGTTCCTGCTGTGTAAAACTCTGTTCTCTTCTGTAAAGTCCTTGCTGGAACTACGTTTCTCAGATTTCTCTGAGAACACCACCTTTCAAAACAAATCAATTCATTTGTCTCTAAGACCCTACAATACCACGAAATAGGACTTTTCATAGTTTAAAATAAATGTCTTTTTCTGACACTAGAACTCCAAGCACGCCTGGCTCTAATGATGAACCACAGCCATGCAGATTTCTTATTATGAACACACACAAAAATACACTTTTTTATTAAACCACTGAAATCTGGCAGTTTCTTTTGTTTACACTGACAGGCCTTGCTGTTGTAATTGATATAAACTCTTATATCCAATTACTGTTGCTGCGGATAAGGTGTAAATATTTTCTATCTGTTTGGCACCAAAAACTGGAGTTTCAAAAATCCTTTTCCAAGAGAATACACCAAAATAATTTGACTTCATCTATTCCCAGATGGCCAAAGTCTTGATCTCCATTAAACCTCCAGGACCCAGCAAGGTACCTTAAATGTTCACTGAAGCAAATGAACCTGTAACCATTCCCTTTTCTATGACAAAATATACCTCAAGTTTCCAAACATGTAAAATAAATAACTGGTATTAATGAGCAAAAGACACACTAGAATTAGTCTCATACCCCGGAAAGTGGTCCTCCTTTCCTGAATATTTGATGGAGTTAACAGTTGAAGCCATCTGAGCTGGACTATTCCTTTGTTAGCAAGTTTTAAATCACGACCTCAAATTCTTTCATGGACGTAAGGCTATTCCAATTTTCCATGTCCTTTTATGTCAGTTTTGAAAAGTTGACATTGATCATGTTAGACGAATTTTCAAATTCAGTGTTATAAAGTTCAAAATACCACTTAAAAATCTCTTAACATCTGTGGGATTGTGGGATAGCCTCTTTTATATGGTTGCTCATGTTAATATACTTGTGTCTTTTCTTTATTTGCTTGTCAGGAGCTATCCATTTCTGACACTATTAAATCTCTACCAGGCACAATGGCTTTCCATTATATTAAATTTTACTGTTCATAATTATTTTATTTTACTATTTAGGACTTTAGCTTACTGTTCTTACTCTAAATCCTCAAGTTGGAAGTTTTTAATCTCTCTCCTTTAAAATACATATATACAGAAATATGTCTTAGCCACATGTAAAATTTGATAGTTCTTTTATTATTTAGATCTTAGTATTTTATAATTCCCATATTGATTTCCTCTTTGACTTTCACCTAACTTCCAAACATTTGGAATTTTCTAATTGTCTTTTTGTGTTGGTTTCCTGCTTAATTTTTCAGCTTTTAGAGAGTATGACCTGTATGATTTTAATCTTTGAAATTTGTTTAGCTTTGCACTGTGGCCCAGCAAACAGTCAAGTTAATCAACATTTTTGTTTTCTGCAATTTGGAGACATAATTCTGTATATGGTAGTTCTGTAATCATTTTGCCAAAATCTACATTTTCATTCATTTTTTCTATAGATTTTTTTTTGTGTTAAAAATTTCTCATAGTGGTAGTTTTTGTTTGTTTGTTTTATTTCTTGACACTTTTGCTTTATGCATTTTGAAGCTGAGCTGTTTGGGCATGTGCAAATATTGAACTTGTATTTTCCCAAACAATGGAAATTTTACCATGATTAAATGCCTCTTTATCTCCTATAATGCATTTTGTGTTACAGCGTACTTCGACTCATAGAAATTACCCCAGTCTTCTGTCAGGGATTGTATACAGTAGCTTCATTGTGAGCCCATCCAGATCTCTCAGTCCTCACTTATACATAAGCTATGATGTTTGCAGAAGACATTTGGGTTAATTCTCTTTATCTTCTTTTTTTTTTTTTTAAATCCAATCTGCCAATCCTTGTGTGTTTTTATTGGGACTTTTAGTTTTACTTAATGCCATCATTGATGTATTTGAAATGATGCTGTGATCTCTCTATGACTTCTATTCCCCAGCTTTCCATGTTCCTTTCCATTTTATTGCAGTCTTTTGAACTGATCATTTTTTATTACGCTACACCTCTTTTAGCTTATTATTACTATTAGTAACTGAATATACTATTCTTTTAATAGTCTTCCTAGAGATTGATTATGCTAGCTTTATTCCTTATTAAAATCTATCACACATTAGTTCTTTTGCCTACCACATTTCATACAAAGCAAGGATTTTTTAATTTTTAATTTTTTTATTGAAGTCTAGTCAGGTAACACTGTTGTGTCAATTTCTGGTGCACAGCATCGTGTCTCAGTCATACATTCACATACATAGATTCTTTTTCATATTGTTTTTCATGATAGGTTACTGCAAAATATTGAATCCAGTTCCCTGTGCTGTGCAGTAGAAACTTGTTGTTTAGCTATTTTTTTTTATTGTGGTACCATCAGTTACAATGTGTCAATTTCTGTTTGAGATTTGTAAATGTTAACCACTATATATAAAAATAGATTTAAAAATAAAAGTTCCTTCTGAGAAACTCTGAGTCCTTCATCTCCTGGAGCCTGGCCCTGTAGTTCCTCCTGCTATGTTCCTTCCTGTGTCTTTAAATCTATTTTTTTCTTAACTGTTCAACTTTCTTAGTGGCTCTTGGCAACAGATTTGATCTGAATCTATGTGGTCTGCCATTTCAGGAAGCAGAGATCAAGGGCTTGCGTTCAGTTTCTCACTTCTGAATAAACTTTTCTACCATCTCTTGAGCCTGTCTGTGTCTCCCATAAAGCAGCTCTCTTCCTCTTTCTGTTCCATGCTGACCGAGCGGGTAACACAACATCTTTACTTTTATTTCCAATGTTAGTTAATTAAATCATTTGCTGGAAGACATTGATGCATAGAAAATAACTTATTGACTGAAACTCGGAGTTTGGCTGGAACTGACATCATGGCACCACACAGAAAATGCCTTAAAATATTATATTAGATAAGATCATTCTTAAAAGTCCGTTAGCCTCATTTGTACCCTGACCAAGAATCATTCTCCCTGACCAAAATTCTACTTGTATATCTTTACTCCCAGTCCAGGGTCTGTCCTGTCATAAAATAATAAATCCTGCAGATCCACACTTTTCTTGGTCACTGCAAGATTTTGTACACAGTGGCCACGGAAACCATACCATTTCTTATAAATCCTATACTTCTTGGCACTTAGTCTTCAAGCCTCCTGTGAAAGGAGTCTATTACAAACTGCGATATTCCAGAGCACGAGTGCATTATTCTGGATTTGTAACGGAGCCAATGCCTGAAAAGTAAAAAATGTTTCTATACTATCTTGCAGTTATCACAATAAAAATCCATTTACCATGTGTGATCGGACGATGTCTATTATTAAATTACACAATTTTTTAATAGAAGAATGCAAATGACAAAGTTGACCCCTCTTTATTGCCAGTAACATTTCCATATCGAGGGCATAATTGAAAGTGGCATCATAGAGGCAGATTCCTAACTTTTCATCATGACTGGGAGCATAAAGAAGGGACATCTTTAATGGCATCTTGGTTGTCACATGATTGGATTAAAGGAAAAGGTAATAGGACTCTTGACAATTCCCTCTAAATATTAATAAAGTAAATGTCAGATGGTTAAATTCCAGTAATAATTTAAAGATAAAATAGTGAACATGGAAAATCCACGATATCTATGGAAAGCAAAAGAATAATAAGCTTCACTGAATTCTTATTCAATAAAGGGCTTGTGCTGGATACTTTACATAATTATCATATTTAATCTTCACTAAAATCTCCACAGCCCCACACCAGCATGCAGAAATAGGAAATGTCTACAGGATCGAGTTAATCAAGCATATTAAGCAACGTTACAAATTCTGGGCAGAAAGAGTGTTACAGCAATTGGCTTTCTGGATTACACTTACTCTTAATTAAGGTACGTAGGTGTCAATGATTTACCTTTTGTGTCTAAGTTGTACTCACGTCCCTCCGTTTTGGCTTGGTGAGGCTGATTTCCCAGGCTCTCTCGAAAGCTGGCTTATGTTTATGTTCTGCCAATGAGAGATCCTAGTGGGGTATCAGAAGCCTGGAAAAAAAGAGAAGGCTCTCTTTTTCTCAGCTTGCCGTAGGTTCTCTGGAGGTGGCTTCCTTCCTCCCTGAAGTAGGCGGCGGTCAGGTGTCCACCCTTGACCCCCTTGGTGACCCCCGTGGTGGTTGGGGAGCTACTCCTCCAAGGCTCCCGGCCAGTCCTGGGTGCCCCGCTTCATGGCTCCTCCTTTGTCTTGGGTGATCAAGTGTCAACCACAGGGCTCCTCTTTCAAGAGCCAAGCATGATGGTCCCGCCCTGGGTTCTGTTAACACCACTGCCCCGCGCTATTACTCCGGCTCTAGAGATCCTCTTCTGACCTCTGAGTGACCTTCCGTTTTCCTCTTTCTGTGTCCGCAGGGCTTTCCCTCTGCGCACTTGGCGTCGCCGGCATCTCTCACTCTGTGTGAGGACAGCGGCTGTGTTGAGTCAGCCTCTGCCCTTAGGACTTACCCTCATCACTTGACCGTGATGACCTCCTTGGAGGTCCAACCTCCAACAGATTCACATGAATCTGGGGAAGTGGGAACCCAGTTCAGTCCATAACACTTTTCTTTCCTTAGTCACTATTGAAACAGCCTCTGCCCCATCACTTCCCTGCGGTTGGCTTAACACAGCTTATCCAGAACCTCTCAGTGACTTGGCCTTAACCTCTCTCAGATTTGAAGAACCTTTTCCCATTTCACTACCCACTCTTTAGCCAAAGACCCCTCCAGACAAAAGGATTTTACTTTGTAAAACCTCCATGACATATCTCTTTCATTTGGGCTCTCTAGCCGACAAAAATTACATTAAACCACAAGAGAAATACTTCTTTATGGCAAAGCATTGAAGATTATTTAAAATTCCACATTGAGCAAGAATGTCCAGCTTACCTCTTGTCCACCCTTAAAATATAATTGCACGTTACAAACATTTGAAACAAATTGTGATGCAGGACAACAATTGTGATTTCTTATGAAATTTTATGAAATAAAGATCTGAATTGACCAACTAAGTGAATTCACTTTAGAACATATTTATTTTATACATGGGAGTCAAAACATAAGTATACAAAGCGAAACTTGAGCAGTAGCTAAAAGCTGCAAAATAAGCACATGAGAACAGGAAATAAGTGTGAATGACATAGATTGGCTGATGTTCAGAAGATGAGCTTTCCTATAAGAGCTTTTTTTTTTCCTCCTGGAGAACGCTCATAAGATATTTCAGAGTGACCAAACAGAATGCCAGCTGTAAAGTTATAAATTAATACATGAGCCTCAAATTTTGATGCACGCTGGCTGTGTTGGCCACAAGGAAATGAAGTTGGATGGGTTCCTTTCCCAAACATGGTAAAACACCTTGGCCGTGACCATGACTCCCTGGACACATGGTGAACTGAGGCGCTGGTGGCTACAGTCAGGTCCCATATCTGCAAAAACATCTCCAAGGACTCTTATTTTAATTTCAAAGACAATGTTGAGGATACCAGCTTCAGTTTTCTAGGGTGTTTGTTTTTATGAGAGCTGCTCCACTTTATAACAAAGAATAATTGCACCTTTACTATCATAAAATAATAATATTTATGGGGCGCCTAGCCACCCTGTCATCTTTCATTCTCTTACCAACCCTGCAGTGAGCTGTGTCCCCTTGAATAATTAGGGACAGTTTCAGAGGTGATAAATGAGTCCCCCGGACCATTGAAAGGAGGTACATGGTGAAAGTGATCAATATTCACCGAAGGCAGTATCATTTTCCTGAGCCCCGTGGTACTAAAGTCATAGATCAGGTGGTGGAGGGGCAGGGGGCACTTGGGAAGCTGGAGGAATGAAAGTCTGGCATAAAAGAAAGCCCTGAGTAATTCTGATGGAACAGAAATCACCTGATAGTGTTCCTGTCTACCTTTTCTATTAAAGAAAATAATAAAAATTAAATCAGCGTATATTAGCCACCGTTCTCTAGAGAAACAGAGCCAAAAGAATATGTGTGTATATATGTGTGAATATATACATAGAGAGAGAGAGAGAGAGAAATAGAGAGAGGGAGGGAAAGAGATAGAGACAGAGATGTTAAGGAATTGACCCACACAATTGTGGAGGCTTGGCAAGTCTAAAATCTACAGAGTAAAGTCACGAGGCCTAGGACAGAATTATAGTTCACACCCAGAGGCAGTCAGTTGGCAGAATTCCTTTTTCTTTTGTTAAAGTATGGCTGATTTACAATATTGTGCTAGTTTCAGGTGTATGGCAAAGTGATTCAGTTTTGTATTTTTTCAGATTATATTCAATTATAGGTTATTAGTTGATATTGATGATAATTCCCAGTGCTGTGCAGCAAATCTTTGTTGTTTATCTGTTTTATGTATAGTTGTCTGTATCTGTTCATTCCATACTCTTATGGAATTCTTTATTGTTTGGAGATGCCAGTCTTTATTTTGTTTGTTTGTTTTTAATTAAGGCCTTCAACTGATTGGATAAGGCCCACCCACATTATGGAAAAGAGTCAAAGTCTACTAATTTAAATGTTAATCTCATTTAAAAATATCTTCAAGGAAATATCTAGAATAATGTTTGGGACTGTGGCTGAGCCCAGTTGACACACAGTCACCATCACATTCAGTTACTTTTTGTTTTTTTGCAACAAACCCCATTTAAAAAAATGTAATGGCTTAAAACAGCGAACAGGTGGATCATTAGAGCTCGGCTTAAGTTTTCGCTAATCAGGAAAGTTCTTCTCATCTTAGCGAAGCTCACTGACGCTTCTGTGATGCAGCTGCCAGACTGGCTGGGCCTGGTTGTTCCAGGATGGCCTCAGATGGGGTAGATCCTCTCTGCTCCACGCGGTTCTCTGATTACCTAGCAAATTAGCTCCCATTCGGTCACATACCAGCTGGGCATGGTTCCAGGAACCAGAGAGCAGAAGTGCTCAGAACTGGCTCAGTGCCTCACAGCTATTGGCCAATGCAAGTGGTGAGGCCAGCCTGATTTAAAAAAAGAAGAAGAGGGAGAAAAAGGAGAAAAAAAATTTTAAAGGGGAAACAAGGAAAAAAAAAGAAAGAAAAAAGGAAAAACATGAGAGTAGTTGAAGGAGATGGACATGGGGAGGCAGAAAGGGAGCTATGGAGAAGGTTGTTACTTACCAGGGGTTGAAAAATGGATTTTAAATGATGAAAACATTTAGAGAAATCTTCTCCCTTGTGTCTTCATATCCAGTGTAAGTTGTGCTTGGGCTGTTTGGATTGGCCAGTCATGTAACGCTGGTGTCTCCACATAAATAAAGAAGGAAGGAAGGGAGGGAGGGAAGAAGGAAAAAATAACCAGTTAGAGTGATAAGTTTATTCAGACCATTTCAAAGAATCTTTGATTAGAAATATAAAACCATAGGTACATTGGTTTTTGTTTTTGTTTTTGTTTTTAACATAGAACATCTAGGAAAGAAATTGACCCTGGGTCGAAAAGACCACAGAAGCCAGGCAATCTCTCTCCTGTATCTCTTTCCAAAGGATAAAACATCTTGTGCACAAGGCTGGGAAAGTTCCCCTCCGTCTTCAGTTCTGTGCAAATCTTCATCCTAAGTGGGGGGACAAAGGAGGAGCTCCCCTTACCGTCTCCTGGTATTTTGATGTCCGCCCCTGGCCCCCACCTGACTTCTCAAGCTCAAGTTCACTCACTTCCTGTATTCTCTGCACACCAGGAGAGTTGGGGGAAACAGACATAGGAAAGCGAACAAATGAAATGCCTTGGGAGCAGACGAAGGAGGTGCAGCGTCATGAATTCCTAGAAAGCCCGGGGCTGGCGGCCTCACTCACCGGCCCTGCAGGCTCCCGCCACTTCCAGGCTTCAGCAGAAAGAGCTGTCAAGCCCAGAGCACGGAAGGCCCTCGGAGATCTCCGTGGGGCCCGGCCCCCCGCACAGCACACACTCTCACAGCGCAGCCCGCGATGGTTAAAGCTATGGCCGGGCTGCAAACCCGCCATGATTTAGTCTCATTGCATAGAAGTCGGTTGGCTCAAAGCGAAGTACCCCGATATGAGGCCATGTAAAAAGGGCAATCCATCACCTCCAGCTGGGGTGAGCCGAGCAGCACCGGTGGGGAGCGGGAGGGATTCCATCATCCCTGCCACTTTGTGCTCTCAGTCCCCTCTAGGCTGGATTTATGACCTTTCTGTCAACCGCTTCTTTAATGCGCACGGCTAAATACCAGTGGCTTGATTCAGACTCTCACGTGCTTGACTGTCTCCTGCTCCTAGGACCACGCAGGGATGCGCTGACAGTCAGCGAGGGATATTATAATTTAAAGTCTAACCGCCTGGGTGTCGGGTCTCTTACTGAGCATCTGGCACACTTCACACCGTCTTCTCCTCTCGGATTAAAGAGAAAGGTACCACGTGTCAGCTCCCAAGAGAAGTCATGTCAGCATATACGGGTGATATATGCAATATCCCATCCCAAGATAAGCATAACTTCTCTCTCTTTTTTTTTTAAAGAAATGCCTTTCCCTTTTCCATTTTTACAGAAATTGTTTTGTTATCTAGATGTTAACCTATTCCATACAGGGAAATGCTGCAGAATTTTCCCAAGATCTTCATGTAATCAGGAATGTCAAAATGTGTATGACCAATAGGACATAAAACCTAAAATTCTGGAGACCTTGCAGCTTTTAGGAAGATAATATGCATCACACAGCAGAAACACATCCCAGAATCCCTTGATGGAAGGGCCTCAGCAGCCCCACGCACTTTGCTCCTGAGATGTGAAGCAGTTCGCAGGGGCTCTCGTGTGTGGGTCTGGACCGCTCTTTCACACCTTTAGCCTCCGTGACATCAGCTGCCAGGAAGGTGTTTCCTACTGTCCCAGCTGCCAGCCCTCACTGGGCGTCCGCTCAGGTCCGTGTGCAGGGCACTTGGCCAGGGGGACCCAGCTGTGTACCATCTCGTTGCAAAAGCAGACTGGCTCTGGTCCCCTTCACTGCGCTGAAATGAGGCTGGGGCCTGAGCAGACTGGAAATAAGCATCTCCCCTAATTTGTGTCTCTTTCTCCCCGGGCACCAAAGCAGAGATGTCAGTGGCTTCATTTGTGATTAACGGAGCCCCTTGTGAAAATGTCTTCAAGTTCTGAATTTGCCCCTAACTCCGTGGAATGGTCAGAAGGCCACAATCATACAGACCTGGGGACATTTTGTGGTCCCCTCAACCTACTTCACCCCATCTCCTCCTCTAAACATGCTTTCAAAACTCTGCCTTAACTTTTCAGTGGAGGAAAATGCCAAATCACATAAAGCTAAGTAGAGACAGAATCCCAAAGTTTTGACCTTAGACACACTTCACATTCAGTTAAAGCTCCAGTTAAGACCACGACTGCACTGACATATGTTTATAAGTGACACAAACCTCCAAGTGCCATATTTCAAAAGGGGTGACTTATTAAAAGAAACAGTCTGTGATCAAATAAAGTTAGAAAATGCTGCATTATGAATATCCTACTCTTACTGCAGACGCCCAGGGCACAGAGAACTTGTGTGTAAAGAAACTCTTTTGACTTTGCGTAAACCAGCTTTTCCGAAAGTTATGTGACAACAGGAAAATTTTTGATTTTTACCATAATGTTTGAGGAGTCAGTATTGCGTAGAACAGAATTTGACAAAAACTACTGTAAGAATATTCTTGACAAGTTTTGTTAACAAACACGTCTGACCAGTTACTGGCTGAATTAATGTGAGAAAGGTCTAGGTAAGCCTTTGCAGTCATTCTGTCCTTCTGTCTGCATTAAGGTTCCGCACTAGGACGCAGTCTGGGGGGGAGGGGTGTAAGTAAGCAGAGGACTGACAGTAGCACCCTTGAGTGACCAGGCCTCCCTACAGGGCCCCCCCCCACTATCGTAATGTGTGAAGG
The DNA here is from genome assembly GCF_048564905.1 of Vicugna pacos. Classification (NCBI taxonomy): domain Eukaryota; kingdom Metazoa; phylum Chordata; class Mammalia; order Artiodactyla; family Camelidae; genus Vicugna; species Vicugna pacos. Next base: position 4,496,138 of record NC_133014.1, on the reverse strand, counting down.
AACGGTTGGTCTTGCAACAGCTCCCTATTTTCAAGAGAAACTGATAAACCAGTTTTTTTTTTTTTGGTGAAATCTCCTAATTTTTAAATGTTGGCAACTCTCTTTGATCTTGAAGAAAGATAAAGGAAGACATAGAGTCACCCTCCTCCTCCCACCAAGAAACCAAGCCGAACAAAATGCTTTGCGGTTGAATCCAACCCCTGTGTAGGTCCATAATTTTGAAGCCAAGGGTCAGAAGTAAAAGAAAAAGAAACTCAGGCTATGTGCTTCCGTTCTGTCTGCCTTGGACGGCTGTGTACAGCCTGCACACTGAAGGAGACCCCGTGGTGGCTGGCGTTGCTTTATTACAAGCGTGAGTTTGTAATTTAGCTGCAGTGAAAGGGGGAATTAGGGGCTGGTTGTTCACAGGCACTTTGACTCTCAGGGAAATGTTTCTATGCTGTTCAAGTCAAATAATCAATGCTTGAGGCCATACTCCCTCCGAGGAAGTTAAAGATTAATTTTGCTGGGACTATAATTAAAAACAGAATTTAGTGATAAACTTTGCCATCATGTTATTATTTTAAATGGCTGAACTCGAATACATTATCATCAAGGATAAAAAGGATATTATTTTAGAGAAATCTACAATTCAAGGGAAGTTTTAATATTGGTTTAAGTCTCCCAGGAATTATTTAAAGCCCTAGCAGAAAATGTGTATCAAATGCAATTACCTCTCAATGGTCCACGTGGGCCTTATCCTTGAAAATATTTTCACTGTGGACTGTTTGTTTCTGCTCTTGCCATCCTGCTCTGCACCCCACCCCTAATAGGGATGGTCCAGCTAATATACATATAATATATACAATATATTATATACACACATTGTGTGTGTGTGTGTGTGTATGTGTATATATATATATATATATATATATATATATATATATATATTTCAGAAACTAATTTGATGCGACATTGGAAGTGTAATATATAATGTCATATGACCCGTACTGATGTCAAAACAGGTTTCCAGATTATTCATCCTTCTCTATTAGCATACAGTTTGCAGCAAACTCTGACACCCTGTGGAATGTTAATCTGTCACCTATTTTACTTCCAGAGAAAACCAATGCAGAATAACATCTTTTAGAAAAAGGATAACTTGTATTAACACAGCTTGTTTTATTACAGGCAATTTTGCTAATTTTGTTATCACTATAATTTTATAAAATATGTAAAGATGAAGAGTCGTAATTATTTTCTTATATAAATTTCACCGTATTTTTGAGGTGGGCCTTTATTTTAAAGACCTCACTTCCTTTAAGAAGGATAAATCAACTCTGACTTTATCTCTTGAAGGTTCTGGATTTTACGAAATGAATTTATTCAAGTGGGGCACAGATATAGTAGATAAATACTTGAACGGCCTTATTGTATTCTTTGCTCTTGATTTAATGATTATTCAAGTCATTCTCTGTTCTCGCTACAGTTTAAAAAGAGGGACTTTTGAGACAGCATGCATTATAAACTTCCCTGATCTTCTTTTCAGGGGAATAGAGAGATTACTTTTTTCAATCCAGAAAAGATCAAGGAAACAGTGAGGGAGAGAGAAGAGAGGGGTTGGCACAGTCAGGGAAGGATGGGAAGAGGCAGATTTTTGGCAGAACTGAATGTGTTAATCTGCAGTGAAATTAGCGATTTAAAAAAGTATTTCTCAGCTGCACATCTCCGAAAAAAAAATTTATGGGCCTAATTTTCCTTTGGAAATTTAAAATGTTACAAACTCCTAAGATATAATTATCCAAGTTTTTCCACCCCACACTCTCCATGCCCACAGAAAGGAGTGGCAACTATGTCCGGATGTAAATGGAATGACTACTGCAAAGAATTTAGAAACATTTCAATAAACATACTTGCAAATATTTTCGGTATTTTAAAAAAGTAGGACACATATGTTACATTCAAGTGAAGAAGGCCTAAAAGGGAATCTCCAAGTGCACAGTTTGCTTCTATATTTGTGTGAACCATTTGGTTAAGTACTTTACAAAATATCTACACTTTATTTTCCAGTCCTTATGGAATTTTCAAAATACTGTATATCCTACAATAGACTTTTCAACATATGTGGAAGCTGGAGTGTGAAATAATTGTGGAAATAATTCTAGATCTATATAATTCCACAACCTACTTGCCTTGAATTGGCTGAATGTATTTTTCATGTAAGTCTGCATCAAAAACGTTTCAGTGTTTCACACGAAACTCCCTGAGATCTAAACGCATCCCTGCAAATGGCGAGGCTTTGCCAACCTAAGGAAATTAGCAAAGATAACATTTAATAACACCAACCAAGAGAGCTCTTACTTTTGTCAGATTTCTTTAAAATGCTTAGGAGTTTGGGTGAAATATAGACATGTTTAGTTTAAACATTCATCTTACAGCTTATGAGATATTTGATGGTAGGAAATACTCTGCAGACTTGGGCGTCCCCCAAATTAATTACTTAATGGTCTTTCTGGGAAAAAAAAATAGGAAGATTGCGAGGAGTGATTCTTTGCTGTCCCATTCTTCTGTTAGGAAGGTCTTTCTCAGGGTTCTCCTATTTCTCTGTTCTTAAAACTCACGGAAAGTAATTTTAAAATAACCAAAGATTTTCTTTAACCTTCTCGTCTCTAAACTTCCCCCTCCTCCAGCTTTTCTTTATCCACTTAAGATGTTATAAAAATTATCAAAGGAAAAGCTAGTACTCAGCAGAACTACACACATGTGGATGCTAAATAAATACTTCTGATGTTGACGAATGTTGGCAAGTCTCCATGGAAGAAAGACCTTACACAAAAGATGTTATAATTATTATGTTTAAATGATTATGCTATAATTATTATGTTAAAAATCCCCCATGCTCTCGGAGCCACTCGTCGGTGGCAGGGCTGTGACATCCCCGTTAAACGGCATCTTTTGCTAAAGCACTTGCCACTTCGCAAGCAGCATTGAGGCAGTGGCTTGGCTGAGTTGGAGGAGCCTGCGTGCCTTCCAGGAGGGACTCCTGGAACTCCCTCTCCCTCACCCTTTCCCCACTTCAGGAGGTTCCCAGCCTCCAAAGGATCACAGTTTCTAATTCTGACCCAACATTTCCCCTTTTTCTTAGCCACCTGCTGTAAAAGATGTTGGCAAGTTCACTCACACCAAGTTTAAAGGAGGCTCAAATGTTACCTACCTCTCCTGGGATTAAACCACTTCCTAAGGACCGATGATAAAACTTAAATATATGAAAATTGGAAGTCTATTGAGTTTTTTTAAAATTATTTTTTTACTATTACAGAAGGGTTCCCTGGGGAAAATCTTGGGATTCAGGACCAGTTGTCCAGGGATTTCTGGAGTCCAGGGATGCTAACACGTACGTGCAAATATCCTATTCAACAGAAGTATTAATTTTTTGTTTGTTTTTATGGGTTTTATACTATTTCCTAGAGTGAGAATGACAGGAACACTGGATACTCTTCACAGACTTTTGTAGGTACATGGATGACTTTTTGGCATCCTCAGAGTCTTTTCTGGAATCATGGAAAGGCTGAATCAGTCAGGTATTCTGTTCTGACTGAGGCAGCAGATACTTTAGAGTACGCTGACCTCTCATTGTAGACATCCAGGAGAGTTTCCAGGACGCCTCTGGTTGAGGATGAGCTGAGGTCATCTAGATTACCTCCAAGTGCATATATTCCTTACAACCAAAGATCTCAAATAGCCTTTGCTTTTATTGCTGTTGACAAGGTTTTGAAGAATAGAGGGAGCTGAGGTTTTGATACGCATGCCTGTTCTGCCTGCATTTCTGACATCAGCCAGGGTGAGGCGGTAGTAACATCACAGCTTTCGAGGCACAGCTGACAGACCCCAGTTCAGGTCAACTCAGACCTTCCCTGGCTGAATATAAAGCCCATCTCACCTCCTTCCGAGCACAGGGAAGGGGCCTAACTCATCTAGTTACTGTTACCAACTAGCACCCTTACGAGTCACAGACAAGTTTACAAAATTCTTCTCTTACGAAATGAGGAAGAATAGGATGAGGGAAGAGAGGAGCGGAAGGCTGCACAAACGCCACTTGTGAAGAGGACTTTTCATAAGTCTGTTCAGACGGGAAGGATGGTGCAGGAGCAAAAAGACAAGTTCACAAACCAAAGTTGGGGGATTTGGGATTAATTGAAATCCTCAAGGGGTGCATGGTAAGTGACTGCCTATTTAGAGCCAACAGATAGATTTCCGTGAGGTTAGGGAAGCGAAAAATCCCATACGAAGCTAGTGAGATGTTAAATTCTAATTAGAAGTGTTAATTAAAAAAAAATTCCAATTTCATCAGTGAGAGTGCTTCTGTGGTGCTGGCTCTCTTTGCCACAGTGAATCCTAAGTATGCTGACTCACTTTCTTCCAATTTTATTTACCACTTCTGCAGGGCAAGGAAAGGCTGATGGTCACCACAGGAGCAGGGACCATCCAGCGCTTCCCAACATGGCCCTGAGGAGAGGTCTAGCCACATTTCCATGCAAAATTCCTGTTTTCTGGGCTTTGTTCTCAGGCATAGGAATTCATTGTGCCTCAAAGTTTAGGAAATCAATTGTGGGGCTTTTTTAACAGGAAAAAAGTATGTAAGTACTTCATCTTCACAGCACCCTTTTGCCACTGTATTCTGCTTTTTATATGTTCAAAATATATTCAATGAATTTCCCAAATTTAGATGAGGTTATTTTGCATTAGTAAATATAAAGTAAAAATAGCATTTAAAACGACATTTTGCAGACCATTAGTCCATAATGAGGATTAAAACCTTTGAATGAGCATACAAATATTAGCTACCTGAAATGGTTTGAAAATTAACCATTAAATTAAATCTAAAATGTAACAGATTTCTGAAGAATATGTAAGTGTATGTTAATATTTGTATTTCAGTAGTAGTGATCAACCTGCTTCAAATTATTTAATGGGAACTTAAATGTTTTCTATTATGCTTTTCATTTATGCTTGTATAATTTCAAATTTTATGATAAACAGAGAAGAAATTGTTAGAATAATACTTAAAAAGGTGTCTCAAGTACAACCTTTGAGCATGGGAAGGCCTATTTAGTAAAATATAATTTTTTCACATTGAATACTTGTGTATTTAGCCATAATAGTGTAAATCATTGTAGTTAATATAATACATTTTCAGAAAATATATGCATCTCTCTATTTAACCACATGATTTTTCCAGAATAGATGATGTCATCTCATACATATTCAGAGTGGTTCCTCTGATGCTAATATAAAAACAGAAGACATAGTTAAAGGAGTCGAAGAATGTTTAAATCCCTAAAAACCACAATTTCCAAGGTACAGCTCTTGCAAATCATCTTGCTGCACCGTAGGATCTGTACAGAATGGGTGATTCTGTTTGTACATTATTATGGGAAACATCAAACGGTTCAGGAAAAGTAGGAAGTCGGTGCCGTCTGCTCCAGTTCTTCATTCTGCCATACAACGTGCTCCTATTATTCTTTGGTTATCCATCCCTTCTCCCCGTCAGCCTTAACCAGCAGCAAACTGCATCAGCCCTCAACGACAGAAAAGCGGGAGCTAGAAATATTAACCTTAGTAGTCATCATCCTTAAGAAGTCTAGGAAAGGAAATCACACCCAACAGGGAAAAACACAGCTAAGTCTAGGTGGTTGTATGTATCATCAGAAATGTATGAACTGGCATCCCGTTTATGTATTCCTCTCACCTTTGTGCTCAAAATGTGTGAATGAGGGTCCCAGAGGTCAGGCACTTCAGGGTCACTTATTTCTGGGCACCCAGGACTGTGAGTGATAACGGTCCTTGCTGCGCTGGCCAAGATGATAGTGGACCAGTAGCCTCTGGCCTCCCCCTGAGGAAGGCGCACATCTGTGTTTGAAGTTCTGCAGGTGAACCCGCCCACAGCAAAACCTCCAGGGAGGGAAAGCAAGTCTTTGTTGCCTCCAGCTTCCTCTTTCTAAGGTCTTACCATCTCAGGAGGAGAGGGTGAACCATTCTCTCTTTTGGCTGTCAAAATTTTTGGAATCTCTTTCCCCACCTCTTGTAAAGACATGTTCTTATGAAAGAGTCAGATGTCCAACATGGACATCTGCAAACATAGTGTGAATGCATGAAAATCCATCACCTTTCTCGCTGACGATCACCCTGCATAAAGTATCTTCATTAGTTTGGAATGAAGGACTCTGTTCTCTTTGTGAAATAATTCAAGAAGGAGGCTGGTGGAAGAAAGCTTTTAAGTGGGAGTTTCTAAATCAAAATAACTATATGCATTTATATGGGTGAGGAGAGTCTGAACTTAGGAAAATAAGATCAATTGCTTACTTTACTATGATTTTGATTCATTCTGTTACTATTTTAATACAAGGTTTAACCTTTAAAGAAGTATATGTAAATATACGTGTGTGTGTGTGTGTGTGTGTGTGTGTATAAATTGCCGAGATATGTGTTTGCTGGTGTCACAACCAGGAATTCACATCAGAACAGACAGGAGCATGAGGAACGCTAGGGACATGAGTTGACAAAATCAAATGTGCAAAGAGCTTACAAAGCCATGTTAAACCACTGCAAATGTTACCACCACCAGCTAAACCTAGTGGATTAGTCACATTTATTTATCAATGCTTCTTCCCCAAAACCAATGTAATGACATTAGAGGAAGTGAAGATAAAAGATACAAACTAACAAGACCAAAGACAACAATGGTTTAAACATGTCAACAGCGGGAAAGCTCCATTTGGAGCACAGAGAAATAGAGAAAAGTGAAAATTAAATGCCTCCAGAGAGTGTGGCTAATGAAAAAAAGTCAGATTCATGCTGCAGAAACCCATAACTTGGGGTGGCAGGAATCTCAGAAAGGGGTTCTGAGAACTGACTGAAAATGTAGGATAGAGCATGCAGACGTGAGAGCTGCCTCTTCATACAGGGTGCAGCGACTTCCTGGGAGAGGGGAGCTCATTCTCTGGAGAAATTCACTTGAAGACCCTCTGGATGAGGTCACCAAGGAGAACGGGAGAGGGTGGACGGAAGGCACAGGACTGGGAGCCGGAGGCTAAGTGTGCCTTTATGTGCTGAACAGTCAGGTCTCCTACTCAGCCTTACAGACACTGGTTGCCAGTTACCCTCTTCTCCAAGGAAGGGGTTAAAGGAATTTCCTGTGCAGTCTCACTGACCACAGAAAAAAGCCCCACAGATACAGACGATTATTTATTCTCTCCAAACACCATCCATCTAATCAGTGTAAGTGAAGCTCACCCATAGACCAGCCAGTCATGGAAATAATGTACCCAGTCATCACTTTAATGTCTCATTTCTAAACATAAATAACCAGTCAAGGATCTTCAAGAAAACGTCCAAAGTGAAAGTCCAAAAACGAGGTATGGAAATTTAGAATGAGAAATAAGTGCAAATCAGGAAAAAAAAATAGAAAATGCTTAAAGTATGAGACAGTGGTTTGAAAAGACTACTATATTCTCAGAGTAATAGGATAAGATATTACATTCATGAAATACGAACAGGAGGGGATAGGGGTTGCCATGAGCTAATGGGAATAAATGAAAAAAAAATCATTTAGAAAGAAAGAAAATAGTTTGAAGATGATGTCAACTAGATATTCCAGAAAGTAGAACAGAAGAAAAATTAAAGATGGATAATAGGAGGTAACACACTAGAAAATAAAAGAAAAAGTCTGATGGTTTTTCATAAAGACAAGAGAATCCAAAGGAAGAAGATTTGCAAAGAATTAAATCAAGTACATTTCACAGTACGCATGTTTCTGTACTGAAAGTGTTCATTGAGTAACTGGCATCCTGAAAAGACATATTTTTACTAAGGTACACTCATGGTAAAATTTTAAAAACTATGAGATAAGCAAAAAACACCTAAAAGTTTTCAAAATGAAAATAAACATAATATACAAAGGGCAAAGAAACTTAGTAGTACTGAATTCCTCAACAGCAACACAAAAATCCATAAAACTAAGTATCTTCACAATTTTGAGGGAAAATGGATTTTACCCTATAATTTTATAATCAACCAAGCTAGTATTTAATTGTGAGGGCAAAATTAGCCCTTTTGAATCCTAATAATCTAAAAAATTATTCCACTCTAGATTCTTTCTTAACAAACAACTAGGGGATGTTCTGCACCAGAGTAAATCAAGAAATAGAAAAAAACAAACAAACAAAAAAATGGGATTCATTCAATACAGGATAGAGGAGAAAGAAATTTCCAGAATGTCAGAAAAGAGAAATTCTAATAATTGGCAGCAGGCAAAGAAAATGACCAGATAATTTGGAGCAGGAGGATGGGAAGCTCTGAATGAAAGTTCTCCAGGCAATAATTTTAAAAAAGACAACAATGCAGAGATGGGAATTATTACATGATGTGTCAAATATAAATGAGAAGAACTTTACAGTCATGGAATTTGTGAAAATTCTTGATAAGTGCAATGACAGCCTAAGCAAATGGAAATTCTAAACACTGTTAATCAAAGAAAAGGCAAATATTTGTAAAAGTGTATATTACCTGGCTTAGCAATGAAAATGCTTATGTATTCCTAATAAAACTGAATATCACTTAAGTCGGCAATTTTTTGAGTAGCTATTTTGGAGGTTGAGAGGAGGTGGAGTAGTGTTACATAAAGTCTTCATTATCGCTTTCCGTGATTGAATGGTAAAGACAAAGAAGAGCAATATAAACATATAAATACTGTTTAAATACCATGGGAATGGCTAATGGGCATGAAATGGATGAATTTGGAAAGGAGAGCATGGAGGCTAGGAAAGTAGAAACAGATCTTGTTGGCAGCACTGTAGTATTATTTTCCTTTTGAAACTACCCAGGTATAGTGCTTTTATTAAAACAATAGCCTTAAAAATAAGCCAGTTACTTCCACCTCACATCCAAAAAAAGAAATACTTGACCAGATCACATGGTCATGTTTGTACTTCATTCATACAAATATAACATATATATGCATCAATTTCCAACATTTTTTAGAGAAAGACTCTCTGGTTTAGGCTTTTTTTTTTTCCTCTACAGGTTATGTGGAAATAAATATTACTAATAAATAGTATATGCTATGGAAACTTTTTTTTTTAAAGCATGCATGTATGCAACATTTTCTGTTAATGTTCCCAAGCATCCCATTTGAGATTCCTCGTCAAACTTTGGACCACCGCGTGGATGCTACAGTTTAACTTCAGGAAGTAATATATCAGCAGCATTATTCCGGGAGGCGCCTAGCGACTTGCAGTCATAACCATCTTCCTCGAGAGTTTCTGATCCTCAGTCACCGCTGTGTATCTTGGATTTATGCCAGGGTAGCACCATGAGGTGGTTTTCAAACCTTTCCCTGTGAAGCCTGCTGGGCTGATGTCTGCCAAAAGTGATTCATAGGTCATTTACACTCTTTATGTATCGACCAAACAACTTTCTTTTAAAGGCATTTCCTTATATTTATCCTTTTGGAAATTCATATACCACTTTCCTACCCACTGACACGGGCTTTTGAAATATTTCTGCAGCTGGCATTTTACTGTCTGGCATTTCAGTCACTGAACTCACTCACTGGATCATTTATCACACTTTAAAATGAGACTGGTACCCACATCACGTTTTGCAGAAACTCACTGTTTAGTGAAAATAAAACAATACTCTCCTATACGTGCCCTCCATGTCTCGTGTTTACCATCCCTGAACGAGGCCCCTCCAGGTGGCAAATCAGAACTGCTCAAGCCGATGCTGAAGTTGTGATCGATTTTAAGTGATTTGTGGATTTACGTTTTTATGTTTTAGGTGATCTTTTACTCTTCGATCGTTTTGTGATCATTACTTCCTACTATGAATCTCGTTTGTACGTGACAGAAACCCAACTCAAATGAGCTGAGCTGAAAGGGGAAATTTTTGTAAGGGGTGAGAAGCATTTCGTACAAACCACAAGCAGAAACAGAACCTGGACTCAAGAAAGCCTGGACCCAGGCTCTCTGTACCACCCTGTCCGTTTTCTCCTTTCTGTGCCATTTTTATTTTGCTTTTGAGAGAATCAGTGATTGGCTTTTCTGGTCCACACAACAGAACTACTTTTCACTTCTTTTCATGTTGACCAGGCTTATAGGAGAAAGCATTGTATCCTATTTTATTTTGACTTGCATTTTTATTATTAGTGAAGGTGAACATACTTTCTTATTTATCTTTATTTTTCTATTTGTAGTTCCTTGTAAATTGACCTTTTACTTGGCCTGTTTTTTGTGAGGGATAAGAGTATTCATAATTCTAATTTCTTTATAAGAGCTCTTTCTGTTTTTAGGATATTAACCCCTATTTCTGCAATACGTATTCCCAGGTTGTGACTTATGTCTAGTTTTTTATATGGTATTGGATGTAAATAAAATTTTTAATGTTTCTATTTCTTTTTCAGTTTCCAACTTGTGTGTCACGTCAGGAAGTTTTCAATGATTACATACTTTCTTATATTGTTTCCCAGGAATTCTATAAGAATTAAAAATATTCAAATCTTAGATGGGTCTGGAATATCCTTGGTAAGAAGTGAAGTAAATATCCACCTTTACTTTGAGTTATTTTGCTGCTTATTTTAATAATTGAATTGAAAACTCCATCCTTTGAGAAGGCAATTCTATAGCATTCACACACACGCACGCAAGCACACACGTGCATCTGATTTAATGTGCGGTTCCACATAAAGTAATGACCCTAAAATTCATGGCATTAAATAAGCATTACTCATGATTTTGTGGGTCAAAGACTCAGAAAGGCCTCAGCTGGTTGGTTTGTCTCTGCTCCCTGTGGGGTTAGCTTGGGAGGCTGGTCCTGAAGGAGCCAGTTGCAAGATGTCTTCTTCTCTCACTTGCCTCTTGTCTCCCTGTTTCTTGGCCTCGTTTTCTCTCAGAAAACATAGCATCTCATCCTGCAGGGTTTCTCCATGTGGCTTAGGTGGTTCACCACAGGACAGTCTCGGAACACTTTCAAGGCTTTCAAGAGGCAGAAAAAAGAGGCTGTCAAGGGTTAAACTCAGAACAGTCATGGTGTGGCTCTCACTGTATTTTACTGGTCAATGCCTCCGCAGAACCATCACCTCACCAGATTCTAGGGGATAGAGAAAGCGACTACATTTCATTCTGGAGAAGAGATAATGTCCCATTACTAAAATGTGTATGCAATGGGAGAGTTCTGTAGCAGCCACCTATGGAAAACACTTTTGAGCACATACACAAAGATACACATACACAAACATTAACTTTTTCTGTTCAGGAACATGATAGGCTATGCTTCATATTTAATGTTAAGTATTAATTTAAAATAATAATTATTACTGGCTAGGTACTACATTCAGAGAAGTTAAACAACTCATCCAAGATTATACCAGTTAGTAAAAGTTGGAGACAGGAATTTCAGCTGGATCTGTCTGATGCCAGAGCCCTCACCTTTAACCACTATACTTGACGGCCTTTTTAAAATTTTTCTTGCCTAGCGGCATTGGTTAGCTCTTAAGTAACTGGGGTGAGAAGGACAAATTTGCTTTGTTTACTCATTGAATGGTAGAGCCTGAAGCATTCACAGTGGATGACGATGTGAGCTTATGATTTGAGAAAGATATGTTTGAAAATATTTAGGAAGAATAATCTTATTTCTATATATATTACAAAGCTTTTAATTAGAGTAAAATTCTTAGTCAAGTTTGAAATTCACAGAGTCCACCAGCCCCAACATGCAAGTGAGTCTGTCATATTTTTATTGACATAGTACAGTCCCAGTACTGCTTTATCAGGCACTACACCAGGCCTGACATCTCACGTTACAGAGATGGTATCAGAGCATCGGTAATTCACACCCTATTTTGAGCTTGGAAAATTATTTAACCTTTCCTGATCTCAGTTTGCTCGGGTGAGAAATGAGACTAGTTTAAAGGCCATGTTAGGTTCAGTGCTCCTTTCTTCCTCTGGGAGCCTCTGGGTGTGAAGTGAGCCCAGTGAATTAATTCATGGACATCTTTCAGCTGGATCTTGACGCCTTGATCTTTAGACACATTTCAGACACCTGCCTGGTGCCACATTCTTGTTAGTACTTAGCCTCTGAGAATGTCAGTTTGTTTACCCAGAAAACAAGGGAAAGAGAGGAGGTTTCACTGTATGCCCCTTCCAAATATGAGCATCTCTCTTCTGTAAATGCGATTCATCCGTATGTATGTGTTGATGTATTAACTAAGCATCTTTAAAGCGTTAGCCACTTGCTGGCAATTACATTCATTTTTAAAAAGGATTCTAAGGTGCATAAAACTCCTAAATACACCCAGTAGTGATGTTTCTGTGCATGAATAGTTGCCATGGGAATTCTGGAAGATGCCTTTTTCCCCAGTTTTGCATTTATTAAGATTTTTGTCAACAGAAACTGGTTTAATTTCTGTAAATGTTCATGACAATGACCTGTACTTCTATCTGGTGGTGGATGTGCTGTTATCATTGGACCCACACCCATGTTTGCCATGTTCTGGAGCGGTGATGTTCTGATGCAGAAAAAGCTGTATATTTACATGCATGTATGTTAATTTTAATTTTTGATGCAAGAAAAATCAGTGCATTTTTTTCCCATTCTATTTCCCTGGAATTAGACAATTATGCACACTCATATATTCATTAATCCATACAACTTCGGTATCTTGAGTGAACAGTGCAGAGTGAAAGCCAATAGTGTAACAATCAGTGTCTTTAAACAAACTGTTAGATAGATGACCAGAGCATCTTTTCTCTTCCTTTTTGAAGTTCAGATTATGAGCTGAATCACTTTATCTAGATTTAACCTTGCATTAGACTCTTGCTACATACTGAAAGTGATGTGAAACCTGGAAACAATTAAAGTTCATCTTATAAATGATAGAAAACATCACCGTGGCTTCAATTGCTTCTCTCCCACTGTTAGGGAAATAGAATTGAGGATACACTTCCTACCTCTTATTGGTGTGGGTAACTGAAAGTGAAGAATTATTTAGCGCACAGAACCTTAATGGTGCAGTTCAGATTTATTACATAAAACGCTATCTTAAAATAGTATACTTTTAAATGGTTTTGTTTTAATAGGAGAGAAAAAGCTCTAGGCTTTAAAAGTATTTTGTTTGAAGATATACAGTCTGCCTCATCTCAGTGATACGTGGCTTTTAAATTTTTATTTTAAAAGGTGTAACTTTAAAATATTACACAATAGGATTTCCTTTGTCCCAGCTGTGATCTCAGGGAAGAAAAAAGAAGAAATGTGTACTTTGACTAAATCTTTTTCCTTTCTAAGGCAATTTTACCATACCTGCCTAATTTTCAAAAGCGTCCATTTTTTTTAAATGGCATTGTCCCTTTTCCCTCTTTCAGCAAGTGTCTGGGATTCGGGTGACACTAGTCTCTACGAAGCTTCCAAAAACTAGACATAGTTTCTTTTGAAACATATGTTGTGTTTCTTACATTTGATTCTGATAGAAATGCCAGGCATTGTGCTAAGGTGATTTATAGTGATGCCTTGATTAATAAACTTTGAAGAGAGGACCCATGATTAGCCCTGCTCTACAGATGACAAAAGTGAGAGTGGGCAGGTTAAATGACTTGCCTGAAAATACAACTACAAAGTGGTAGACTTTCATTTGAAGCCAGCAGCTGTGTTCCTGGGTGCCCTGCAACATTGTAATCTCTCTGTCAGTTTATACCATCAACTTGTCTCCTCTCATTCACTGACAGATACATTTCTTGTAGAAGATTGAACTGTTTTTGTTGCTATTTATGTATTTATGTCATAGTGTAATATTAAGTGATGGTTTTTATTTGTCATGCAGATGTGCATCTGGGACCTGCACCATTTGCTAAATTGGGTCATTGCTTCTCCTTGAGATCAGTCTTTCTTGGCTTTTCAAAGAGCTTCCTTTTCTGTTGCCATCACCTGCCCCATCTTTCAGTTGTTCCTCTCAGTCACTTTCCTCTTCAGTTTTTGCCTTGCCTCTGCCAGTGTTTCTGTGATGAACTTTTTCTTAAAAGTTTTCTTGAGGCTGTGCATCCCTGTCAAGTCACTGGAAGGAGATGGGGTATTTTTAGGGTCACTGTCATCGAGATGAACATCAGAGGGGTCTCTGGGTTCTTAGGCTGAGGACTAGGCTTTGATTTGTGGATCTGAAAACAGAGAAGTATGCTGAAGTCTACTTTAGGCAAAAGTGGTTGCTCTATATGGGTTTAATGATTTTTTTTTAATTAAAATATCAACCTTCAAAAGGAAACGCTATTTAATGATATGAGATTTAAATTAATGTCCTACTCATGTGCAGAGCATATAGGAAGAGAAAAGAGTAGAGATGGTCCTACTAAATATAAGAAGACCTCGTATGGCAATCCAGAGTCTGCAGGACCAGAGTGGATGCTGAGATGCAGGAGCAGGGTGGTGGGGGAGGAGAGTCTTCTGCGATGGGGTGGCCACGGGCCACACTCAGACACAGACGCCAGACCTGATGGTGAAATCCGGCCCTTCAGTTTAAGCTGCTGTTTAGACTCTGCTGAAAGTCTCACACTGAAGAGTACAGAGGTGTCAGAAGTGGGATAAGGGAAGGAGTCTGGGCCATGGGCTTCTGAGTTCTATAATTCTACAAACCGGTCAAAGTGATCAGAGGTCATAACATTGAAGAGGTTCCAGAATGCAAAGAATCACAACAGAACAAAGTCCTGGCCAACAGCCATGGATCCCCAAGACAGAGATACTAGAGGGTAGATTTTTTCATTAAAGACTGATGCTAAGACTGGGGGTGTAGTGGGAATCAGGGTATATACAGAACAGTAACTTTAAGAAGCAAGTCAGCAAATAGGCAGGACTTTGGGTGTCAGGAAGGGGACAAGTAACCTAGGGGCTGAGGCAGGTGGGGACATCCTTATGGGTCCCAACAGTTCTGGCTTCCAGAATCCTTACTCATCAAATGGATGCTGGAAGCTACAAGGCGGAGGCCCCTACAAAGCCAGTCTGAAGATGTAGAAGGAAAGAGAGTAAAGTCAGCAAGGGACTGAAACCTGGACTTCACATCCAGAATCTGCTGCCATGTCTGCCTGCCCTCAGGCTTCTTATCTGTAAAATGGGAATGAAAGAGAATAAGTCATAAGAGTCTTATGAGAAATAGATGATTATGTGTTACGATGCTTAACATAGTGAGATAAGCAAATATATTGTCTTTGTTCGGGCTGCTATAATAAAATACCATGGACTGAGTGACTTACAAATGACAGAAATTTATTTCCCACAGTTCTGGAGATTGGGAAGTCCATGATCAGGTGCCAACACGGTCGTGCTCCGGTGGAAGCCTTCTTCCTGCTTCATAGCTGTTATCTCGTCACTGTGTCCTCATATGGGTGGGGGGGGAGCTGTCTCTTTTCTAAGAGGACTAATCCCATTCGTGAGGGCTTCCCTCGTGACCTAAGGACCTCCTGAAGACCCCACCTCTTAATACCATGATCTTTGGGGGTTAAGATTTCAGCATATCAATTTGGGGGCAGGGGTACTCAAACCATTCCAACCATAGCATATATGCTAAAGTAATTGTAAAACACAGATTATATGAAGATTGGCCCAAGTTGAGTTTGACTGTAAGGACACGAGGCAAATGGATAGAGTAAGGAGAAGTTAACATTCTTTGG
The DNA here is from genome assembly GCF_048564905.1 of Vicugna pacos. Taxonomy (NCBI): domain Eukaryota; kingdom Metazoa; phylum Chordata; class Mammalia; order Artiodactyla; family Camelidae; genus Vicugna; species Vicugna pacos. The sequence goes on along the minus strand of NC_133014.1, from coordinate 4,480,455 downwards.
ACAATTGTGAGAGGAAAAGAGTGGGAAAGATATTGAGAAGATGAGAGAGAAGGGAGCCAGCAAGATGGAGAGAGGGCGGCCCCCACGTGATGGTTACATGGGTAGCAACTTCACAGTGGCCACTTTCAGGGACTGATGCTCTGTAGACTTTCAGGTTGCTCACGTCACTTACTTTACACTCCCTAAATACTTAACAAAGCCTGACAGCCATACAGAGCCTTTCAGAGATGTGTGTGTGTTGTGTGTGTGTATAAATCAAAGCAAGAGGGTGAATTCACATCAAGCCTGATGAGGTAAACTGAGAATGGTTCATATTGACGAATAAGGAGAGAGAAAAAAGAAAAAAACTAATTCATTCCAGGCAGGAGCTTAGAGACAGCAGTGATTCTGAGATTCTAAGATCCCAGGAAATGGGCAGAAATTTTGGAAAAGTCATCATACTTCAAATATTACCTAGATCTGAAAGAGCAATCAAAGTGCATCTAGTTAATATCTGGGTTGTAATTAATTCAACAAATATTTATTTTATTAAAAGTGTTCTCTATGTCAGACATTTTGCTGATCTTGGTAAATAAATACATAACTACACATATATATCTATAAATTAATATATACATTATATACATATATATATATAACCTATGCAAATGCATTTTGTTTCAATAGTTTATCATGCATGAGAGAGAAAGGCAAATAACTATTGGAGAATACAATATAAACATGAATAGATGAAAGAGAATGTTAGCCTGCCTGATAAAGGCAAGCTGACCTCCTGGATCGCATGATAAAACCCTTGAGCCTTTATCTGAAACAAAGGTACGGTCCCTCGGAGGGGTAAGAGAGGAAAAGAATAGTCTAGATTGAAATACTAGAAATAGCAGAGGATGGAAAGCTGGTGGGAAGGATGCAAAAGAAAGATGTCAAGGAATGTTTTCTATGGTAAAAATGGCTTATAATGTGATAAGAAATTAAGTCAAAATTTTCGATTGGGGAGGCCACCCAAGATGCTCCCCTGGACAACGTCTAAGTATCCTCCTGCAGGAGCTGGTGTTTCAGGAGATTGGGCTTTTGGTGGCCAGAAAACATCAAAGTATGATTAAAAAATACATTCACATTCTGTTGTCTTATTCTACTTGAAAGACACGTGGATCCCTAGCTCCCCCCCACACCTTCAAATGGTGTTTCTTGGGAGTTAGACCTGGGATTCTACACTCTTGGCAGACATGGCAATTATTTTTCATGCATGGTGAAGCCTGAGGATTATAGTTTTAGGACAATTGGATGAACAGCTCTGTTATCTTTACTCCCCGGGCAGCTTGGAGAGGGGGGCACCCGGAGATGCAAGTAGAGGCGTGAACGGTGAGTAACACGGTCAGATTTGTGTGTTTGAAAGGTCACTGTGAGGTTAAAATGGTGCAAGCTCAGAGCAGGGGAGCAGAGTAGGTGAGAGGAACCATCCATGATATGGACGTGGATGAGCACGTTCACATGTTTGTATAAATTTTCAGGACATTTTGTAAATTATTAGTCCACACTATACAATTTTAGAGTGGAAAATAAAATTTTGTTTTATATCATTAAAAAAAACCTAAAGTCAGTCTCTTATTTGTTAATTGTGCAATATATGTTTTTTTTATTGTTGTCAACTGTCATTTCCAAAGCTTATAAAATATAACTCAGGAGAAATTTCTCATATTTTTCTGAGGCTTCTACAATCCTGGAAAATAAATTTTAGTTACTGTTGCTATTAATAGTAATATGTATATGTGTCACAGTGGCCACCTTTTAGCAAACTCCTAAAATTATATCCGAAGAAAGAGGCGAATTCACAATTAAGGTTAGTTCTTATTTGATGTTATTCACATATAGTGATAAACCACAAAATTTTTCTCAAGTAACATTGATTGTCAGTTTAATGTGCTATAAAAATCCATATCATAAATAGCAACTAAAGAATTAACTTATTTACAAAGTCAACATTTAAGGAGTTATTCAATGTTTCTGACAATTTGGTATTTTTTGTAGGAAACTGTTCTCCGAGAAATGTTAAAACCTCTGAGCTATGTAAAACCTCTATTTTTTAAAACTTGGGTTAAGATTTAAAAAAAAAATGATTGGAGGCAGAAAGACTGAATTCCTGGGATTAAGCTGGCAGTAGAGTCGGGTACCATTCTGAGGACATCCACCGATCCCAGGACACTATTGTCTGAATGGCTGGACAGTCTGAATGTGTTGGGTCAGAAGACAAAGCCAGGGGCCCTGCATGGTGAGAGGTCAGAGAGGAGAGGCCTCTCTCCCTGGAGCTGAGGCCAAAAGAGTGATGTTGTTAGTGGGTAAACTATAGAGGGAGAGGCAAGCAGACTGCACATGTATGGAAGCTTGATATGTGAGAGAATTAATTGTGGGGGAAGGATGCGATTTTCAATAAACTGAGATGATTGGCTCTCTATATTAAAATAAAAATAAAATAAGAATAGATTCCTGCCTTATGCTGTACACAAAAATAAAGATGGAGTAAAACAAATATGAAGGCTCACTTTCATACATTTTAGAGGAATATTATAGAAAAACAGCTTGATAGGGTAGAATTTTTTTCAATAAGACACAAAAAGCAAAATTGATATAAGAAAAAGGATTGAATAATTCAACCATCTCAGAGGTTAAAAAATGGTTTTGATCATCAAATATGCCGAAAGGAATAAAACAAGACAGAGGCTGTGTTTGCAACACGTATAATGTCTAGAGGCTTCATATGTTTAGTAATCAGAATATTTTTTTAAAAAACTGCTACAAATGAAGAAGAAAAATTCCTTACATCAAATAAACAGTTCAAGAATAGTCATTTCAGAGAAGAAAGCCAATGAACACAGGAAAACAAGCTTAGTCTTGTTAGTTAGTCTAGTTATTGCATATTAAATGCAGATAGAGCTAGCATTTTACCTGATTGGCAAACATTGCAAAACTGGACAATATTAAGTGTTGGACAGAATGTGGAGAGAAAGTAATTTTATACACAGCTGGAGGGAAAACCCCTTGGAACAGCCACTTTGAAAAACACGTTTCCTTGGACAGCTGAACACACATGAATTCTGACACCCAGCACCTCCTGTCCTGGGTAAGATTTTAGGGTTCACCTGACCCTGTGGGACAATACTGAAAGGTCTTGCTGAAGCTTAAATGTCATCCCTGGTGATTGCTCATTTTTCAGCTATAATTTTTAATTCTCAGAGAATGCAATTTACCATATTCAATTTTAGTTTTATGCCACTTTTTTATTTTAATGGCTTTTTCAGAATTGCTTTGATCATGCTAAGCACAGAAAGAAATCTTGAATTTTAATCATATCCATTTTGGTTTAACCATGTGCCATGTTATGCGCTTTTAAAAAAAATCATTCAAATTATTCTTCTAAAATGAATTTCCTTCTCTTCCTCTCAAGGAAGAATTTTAGCAGAGTACATTCTTGGAAATTCATGATTATTTCCTTATTATTCATTGTTCTCATGGAGATTTCAAAATTTTCAAAGAGATGTCAAAAATGATGTCATTGTAATCAAATTATCGTGTAAGAATGCTAATGAAAACTATCAGTTACACATCAGTTCTTAAGAATGAAAATTGATAGTTAAATACTGTTCCAGGGATGCTTGCTAACAGGATAAAAATACGATGCTGATGTATTTTCATTCAACAACCACCACTGGTTCTCATTTCATAATATTTACCTTAGAGATCTGAATCACAATATTTTCCTTGAGTGAGATTTCATTGTTAAACACACCGTAATGAGAAGTGTTGACATTTTATTGAAAACCGCTCTATATCGCTAACCTGCTATGAATATTGCTGTGGCAGTGGGGAAAAATCTGTCAAAATGTGTTGAACTATGTTCTGCCTTGATGAAAAAGAATAACTTCTTGCAGTACAGGCTTTTATTTAATTACTGTTCCTATGTAACAATAAAAAAAGTGAATTGCCTTTCCTTTTGCTGTCTCCTGCTTGAGTTCTATTCTTCCTTTGGGTCTCAGTAGGAATGTTCTCTTTTTCTCCAGAGGTGTCATATTTCAGTCCAAAGTTAACCTTAGCTGAGTGTGTTCCCTTGGTTACTGGTGCTGTTCCTTCATACTGTTTCTCACAGCTGGTAATTGTAGATTTTACTCCTTCAATAGTCTAGGTCCACGATAAGTGGGTCTTTTAGCTAATTTTTAAACAGTTTCCTAATTCTAATTAGACTCCAAGAAATTGAAAACTTGAAGTGAATCATTAATTAAGCACAGATAAATTATATCGAGTTTGCAAATACTTTTTTCATATTTAATAGTTATTTAATGTATTCATTCTCCAGTGTCTTTCACTGTGGACAGCAGGAAGAATTTTACAGTTTTTACAGTGGAGAAAGGAATAAAAAAAATGTACAAACACAAGAAGTTCACGTTTTTGCAGTGAAATGTCTGATTTGTTAAAAGACAGACAAAATATTCTGAGAGTTAAAAAAAAAAAAACTGTGCCATTACTTTCTGCTGAAGTCGTAATGAGTTCCGTAAAGAAGCGTTTGTGGTATGCTTTGGAGAACAGGGAGATTATAAAATAGTCAAGAAGAAGCAAGTGACACTGAAAGCAGAGAAAGAAACTTTGTCAAAGCCAGTGGAAACTGGTTCAGGGACCCCCAAAATTAGGCCAGTTGGAAGGGCCAGAGAAGAATCAAGCAGATAAGGACCCAAATGGGAGACAGTTTATTTCATCTGGGGGCCATGCTCCCTGGAGGTGGATGCCAGCAGCACAAGGAGAAGGAAGAGGAAGCATTCTCATATTTGACACCCAGGCTTCCTCTAATTTCTCCTGACACACCATCCCCATGGGGCATGCCGTCCTTAAAGTTCCGGTGAACTTCCATGCTCTGTCTCTCAGGTATGTGTTGGTGCAACACAAAGGAGGGGGAAATAATTGAACAGCACTGGTTAATGCAGTCACTGTTGCCAAACTGGATCACTTCGTCAAAGAAATAAACAATTATTGAGCTGTATCTAAATGCCAGGAAGAAGAGAGTTCTAAATATTTAAAATCAGTAATAAACAAATACTGCTACCAGAAAGCAGTAAGTAACACAAGAAGTTCACACGCTTCCGGCAGAAACCGCTTTGTGGCTGTGATCGTAGTGCATGTGAAAAGTGCTCTATGTGACATGGTAAGTACCTGGTACTCTAACAACCACCAGGATTCCAAAGAAATTATGATGCTTGAGCACATTATATTTTATGAAGAAATAAACAAAATTGATAAGGCTTTAGCCAAGCTCATCAAAGAAAAACAAATATTCACAAGGATATGGAGGAAAGGGAGCCCCTGGACACTGTTGGTGGGAATGTAACTTGGGGCAGCCACTGTGGAAAACAGTAAAGATTTTCCTCAAAAAACTAAAAATAGAACAACCGTATGATCCAGCATTTCCAAAACCGGGTATATATTTGAATAAAATAAAAACACTAATTCAACAAGACACCTGAATCCCAATCTTCATGGCAGAAATATTTACAATAGACAAAATGTAGAAGCTACCTGAGTGACAATCAACAGATGAATGGATAAAGAGGATGTAATAAACACACACACACACACACACACACACACACACACACACATACACACTGGAATATTACTCAGCCATAACAAAGAATAAAATTCTGCAACAACGTGGATTCGCTAAGTGATTTGGTTACTGAGCGAAATAAGTCAGACAGAGAAATATACAAATACTGTATATTTTCACTTATATGCAGAATTTAAAAACTAAAAAAAACTAAAAAAATGTATATAACAAAACAAAAGGAGATTCACAAATATAGAGAACAAATTAGTGGTTATCAGTGGGAGAGACAAGGTGGAAAAGACAAGACAGGGGTATGAATGTAAGAAATACAAAGTACTATGTATAAAATAAATAAGCAATATTTTATACAACTCTGGGAAGCCTAGTCATAATTTCGTAACTTTAAATGGAGAGCAAGCTGTAACAATGTGGCATCACTTGGTTGTATGCCTAAAACTAATATAATATTGTGAATCAACCATACTTCAATAAAAATAAGAAAAATAAAAGAAATTTATTTTAAATTCTCATTTATGATTTAATCCCTAAAAGCCTCCTAAAAATATGGGCTTTAATTTTACAAGGATCTGGGGAAATTAACCTTTGGCTCAGAATTGTCAATTATTTAAAATAAATTTAAAAAAAAAGTCTACTTCTTAAAAGTTTTAATTTAAGTATATCGCAATCATGCTGTAACACAGCAGTTAGATTCAATTGTTTTTTTAGGGCAGAATTTTTAGGAAAATGTGTCATTTTGGTGTTGACTCTATTCACTCACATAAGGAAAGAAAACTTTTTCACTGATAGACGTTTATTTGAGCATTTCTCCATTCATGGATTCCCCATAGATTATTAAATATCTGATGTATATACAAAACACAACTTTTTGTCCTAAGCTTCATGAAACAAGTGTACACACAGTGTACATTTAAGAATACTGTAGCTTCAATATAAAATATCAAGAAAAGTTTTAGTTTTCTTAAATTATTTATTTGAATAATTCAAGGGGAGAAGTTCCAAAGCTATTCTAATTATTGACACGTTTTGCGTAAAATCACATGGGATGGTGACTTGGTCCCACTTCCCTTCACAAATACAATTGCATAGTCCACATAGGATTTAAAGTAATTGTATCATACTAAAAAAGTAACAAGTGTGTTATGTGCCAGACAATATTCTAGTTTTTTTTTTCATTTCAGACTCATTTAATACTCAACTCTTCTTTGAAATAGGTTCCACTATGATGAGTATTTTGCACATGAAGAAAGAAAAGTTACAAGCCTTTAGTTAGCTTGTCTGACATGACACAGCTAGTCCGTGGTGAAGCCGTGCTCCAACAGACCCCCAGCCCTTGTGAACCAGAGACAGCCCTTTACACAGGGTTCCACTCACTGTCCAGATATTTCCAGCACACTCCTTGTTTACACCACGTCTCAGCAAAGAGGTGCTTATGAAAGTCCTAGTATGTGGCCAGCTTGGTGCTAAGCCTTCCATCCAGCCTTACCAAGAGCAGGAGCTAAATTCTGGTCATCTTTTCTGCTTGTTTATTTCCTCAAATAAAAGGTCAGCTCTAAGATGTCATCTTCATCCTCTCTGTCTCTGTCTATTAGCTCACTAGGTAGCGTGAAGGAAAGATCCACAAACACTAAGATGTATTTTAGCTGCTTTTAGCTTGTGTTTCTCATTTATTTTAGTAAAGCTATAGTCTTATATTCTTTTGTTTATTTTGAAATGACCCTAATGATGCAACTTTTGAACTAGGCCTTATCTTTTCTTCTTCTTCTTTTTTTTTTTAACTGAAGGTTGTTTTCCTTGGAGAGAGAAAAAATAAAAATAGAGAAACAAGGTCAACCAAATTGTGGCCTATGAAACATAAAATCTTCCATGTTGTTTTTCTCCCTACAAAATACTACTCAAAATGCAAGGGTGTCTGTAACCTCAGAGATTAATATTTTTTTTCTTTGATTGTTTGTTGTGGTTGCTTTTATTCAAGTAATGAAAACAGAAAAAAGCTGTCTGTGTTCAAACAGCAGTATTCCATAGTCTTTACAGATATTGTCTGAATCTAATTGGATTTTAATGAAATGATATTTCCTTTGTGATAAGTACATAAAAATTACGTTTTTAATTAACATCACAAGGTATAAGCTATAGATACCAAGTTTTAACAGAAACAATAATTCTTTAATGTTTTCTTCATTTAAAAAAAGACAGAAGGAGTAACAACTTGATAGGGAAAATGGATAAATTAACTGGACTTCATTAGTTAGTTTTGTTTTGAAAGACTTTCCAAAAGGTTTTTTTGTTTGTTTTTTTTTTCAATCATTGTTATTAAATGTTGACAGTGTTTGTGCAGGACTGCAAATGAACTAAGTTCAGTTTACATTGTGGTAAGTGTCTCAAGTCATGTTCAGTGAATATATCGAACCCAAAAACTAAGCAAGAAAAACTAATTAGTAACACAGAATACCGTGTTTGTGAAGTGCACCCCATTCATCATGTGAACATTTTATCTTTTTTGATGCAGAAGAGGAATATTTGATTCTCATGGAAAAAAAATGTGAGGTGGGAACAGTATTCCACAAGACTCATGAATAACTAACTGGAAAAAAGGATTTCCCATCAGTATCGTTCCAAAAGTGACATGAAAAAACTTGGAGAAGAAAAACAAAGGACAAATTACAGCAAATCAAGCTCAATCAGTCCTGTTGATCTTTCTGGTTAGGCTAAATTGTACTCCTTCTGTTAGTTATTAATTATATTTGCATTACCCACCGTGACCTGTATTAGTGAGCTATATGGTGACCTGTGCCTTTGGTCACCTGTTAATTAAAATGGTCATACTGTTTTACTTAGTGATTGATTATGGAATTTTTCTTTCAATTTTTACTTCTGTTTATTGTATTTAAGTACACTTTATGGACAAATTTAAAAAAACATTCTCTGATTCAGTTAATCATTAGTGCCCGTTGAAACACCCAAGTGGCTGTCCCAGACTGGGACGTATAGAAACTTGAAAGATTCCTCGTGGAAGTAAAATGAAGAGTGTGCCTCCAGTTCTACAGCACCGGACAGATGGCATTCTGATTACCTCTTTCTTGGTTTAACAGTTCTTCCCACTCTGTGTCTAAACCATTTCAAGAAAACGAAGTAAGCTTGTGAAATAGGAACTTATCATTAGTCTCCATAAGGCTGAAAGGCTCAAATTTTCAATTAAAGGAGACTTCCAAATTTCTGAATCAATTGAGGATGTTTTATTCACTTTCTGTACAGCTGAGCTAGGCACAATTACTCCACTTTAAAAGATTTTCAAATGTGAAAGAAGAATAAAATGTTACGGAGGCAAAATTCACATTCAAACAATGCAAATCAGTGAAGTTCAAAGAGTCACTGGAAACAACAAAGATATTTATCAGCTGGTACATAGATGAATATCAGAGTAAGTTCACCCAGTGGAAAACTACTCAGCAATATAAAAGGAATAATGATGGCTAACTCACCAACATGGATAAAGCTGAAAAGCATTATACTAAGTGAGAGGCGTTTTTGCTGAAAGTCTACATGTTGCATGAGTCCATAAAATAATCCCTCATGAAAATCTAGAAAAGGCAAAGTTACAGGGACACAAAATAAGCCAGCATGGCCAGGGGCCGAGGTCTGGGATGGGTGTTCACTACAAAGAGTCACGAGGAAACTGCTTGGAAGATTATGTAAATATTCTCTATTTTGACTGTGGTTACATGACTGTATGCATTTGTCAAAACTCATAAAACCAAACACCTAAAAAGAGTGAATTTATTGTTTATAAATTATGCCTCAATAAACCTAATATATAAAAAAAACCAAAACTCCAGGAAAATCTTCCTTATGAGTTAGGAGTTTAAGATTATCTCAATATGCAAGTCTGTATTAATATTTTAAAATGCAATAATATAGATTTTAATATTAATAGGTTAAAACAGGGAAAGTATAATCTTTGTAATAAATCCAACCAAATCATTTGATAAAAGTCAACATATATTCATGATGTAAACATTTATCAAGAAGGGGCAAAAGAAACTTCCTTAACCTGATAAAAATATTTTATAAGAAATAAATAAAATAATATGCAAATATGACCATAAATATGGAAATATTGAAGCATTTCCTTTAAAATTCTCTTTAAAAGAATAAGAACTTCTATTTAACATTGAAATATACATCCTGGACATGAGATTGAGAAATAAAATAAGATATAAAGGTTAGAAGGGATGGGGGAGAAGTCATTATACAGATCTCACATGGTCACCTACAAAGATAAGCCCAAATAATATACAAGCAGATTACTATAATTAATAAAAGAAGCTATCTCATAAGCTATGCATAAGACCTCTAAAAAAGGTACATTGCATTGTCATATGTTCATTTTAGGAAGAAAAATGGCTTTTGCACTTATTTCTTTAGAAATATGAAAATAAATAAACTGCTTCGTGATTGAAGACTAAAAATAATCAGAAAAGAGACTCCATTAATTGGGAGATTCATCTATTATAAACGTCATTCAGATGCAAATATCTCCCAGAGAACTTTTATGAATACGTCTTATAAAAATGGCAACGAGAGTAAGTCTTTACGTCATTCGGTTTCACTGTAAAACACGTGGTCCGCCAAGTCGGGGTGGACCTGTGATCCACGGGAGCAGCTAGGCGTTTATGAAGCGGTTAGAAAAAGATGACCACTTTGGGTGCTGAGTCAGAATGGCCAGTGCCTCCACAAATTAAATTAAACAGCTGTAAGCTTCATCTTAATAATCCCTTAAGAGTTAGAAATACAGAAGCCTAATTTTTATATGGCTATTTTCTCCAATAAAGCCTTCATCTGTTATGAATACTCATTTCTTTCCAGACAACAGTTTAGCAAGCTGAAGGAGTATTTTTTTGTGCATATTGTGTTTTCAAAGGGAAGTGGGTTATAAAAATGAAAAATAGCTTCAATCAATAAAGCATCACCAAAGTCCTGAAACATTATAAGGAAACTTATCCCCCAAAGTGTTCATAAAACAAGGAAGACACACATAATTAGAACCATGCAGTGAATGCCCCACCTACCTTGCTGTTGCTAGCAACGACTAGCAAAACAAACAAACAAACAAAAAAAAACCTTTGCTTAATCTGATAACACAATGCAGAGAGCGAACATTGGTGTCAAAAAAAGACTTCCAGATTAAAATAGACCTCTTTGGAAAACAGACAACTGCACAAAGAAACATATTGGAAGAATGATGCTGGCATCTTAGAGACCGAAGAGAGAGTTATCGCCCACAGCACACCAGGAAGCAGGTGGAGCATTAAAAGGATATCTTCACTAACAGAATGAAAATTTGTGACTATTGGCTTCTAATAATCATTCATTAAATGCGATGAAGAAGTTTGCAACACCAGGAAAACATTTATGCTGGGAGATCCTTTGGCTTTTAAAGAAGAACAATTTGAACTTTGAGTGAGCTGCTCTTTGAGGATTTTGCTATCATTGCTGGTTTAGTATTGTCACTCACAGTTTATGATTTTGAAAGAGGCCCTGGAACTCCTGCTTGACATCTGTGGTTTTCCATGACCAAATCCAACCTGCCCTGTGTGCGCTGCCTCTCACTGCTCCTCTGCAGTAGCTCTTGTCCCTCAATTGCTGTGCTGGTTTTTCTGCTTAGTGCTTTAGCCCAGAGCAGGAAGATACTGCTCCAATCCCAATCAGATTCTCCTTTCAAGGACTCAGTCAAGCCTTAATCCTAGTTCTTAATGACTGCTCACTGACTTTGAATGCTCCTCCCACATGCAAACGTATATTTATTGTCTGATGTACATCATGCACTGTCCAGACACTGGACAGGCAGCAACGGTTAAAAAAAAAGATAGGATTCCTACTGCCAGGGGCAAACCCTGTACTGGAGGCAATAGTAAACACTCAACAAATATGCACAGCTACATAATATGTCAGTTTAGAAGAGCCTGGAGAAAAACAAAGCCAGGGGAGGGGTCAGAAGATGAGGGTGGAGTGGATGAAGGGCTGCTGTTTTCCAGGGATGGTTAAGGGACTTTCTGCCGACAGGATGACTTTTGAGGGAGCTGCATCCTGGAGGAATTGAAGAAGTGCCAACGGAGGATTAGGGCAGAAAAGCATTCTAGGCGGAAGATGAGTACACAGGAGACACCTTGGCCAGGGGACCCCAGAGGACAACGACAAGGCAGCATGACAGCAGGAGATGAGGTCTGAGTTATGGGAAACTTCGCCTTCCAGGGACTTGCAAGTCTTTGTAAGGACTTTGGTCTTCAGATATAAAATATGCAGCTTTGGAAAGTCATGGGCACAATTCTTGAAAATTACAAATTATATCTTAATTTAATTACTTAACTTACTTTATTTTCTGCTGAATGTTTTAAGAATCTCAAAGGGCAGAGTTGATACTTTCATTTTTTCAGTAAAATTCCTGCGTGGTGCATGGGAGGTCCATGACCTCAGCTGATTCTATGAGACAGCACCAGGAGTATCACAAATGACAAATAAAGACATGGTAACATGTTTAATATCTCAGAAATTCAAACCAAATTGATAATGTAATACAACTTCTAACTATAAAATAATTAGGATTTTTTTTAAGGAGACCATATGTTTAAACAGCAAACAGTGCGAAAGTAATGTATATATTTAGGGTAGGAATACAAATCAATACAAATTTTCTTAAGAGAAAAAAATTTTTTAAATGAAGAAAACACTCTTTAAAATTTACATAAACATATAAACATTTTCTAGAAATTTATCTACTGTGAATATTCCTGGGACAAAACGGAGAATAGGATTTATGGGTCAAGAAAGTTTACTACTGATTATTTTTTTTAAAAAAAAACCTGAGAAATTAAGACCCTTGTAATCTGTTAAATAATTATCACTTACTTGTTACATAAAGCAATAAGCAGACTCTGTAGACGTGTTGGAGAAAAAGATATTTCAGCAACTTAAGAGAATGTCTGATATATGATATTGAATGAACAAAAAACTGTAAATCCTAATTGATTCTAGTTCAATAAAAATCAAAGCCGAAGACTTTCTGAAGGCAAATAAAACACAACATTAATGACAATTATTAACACACTGCCCTACCCTCTCCCAAGATGAAAGAATGTGAGCTTGGAATATGGCCACACAGCTAGAGATTGCTTTCCAATAAACTTTCCAGCAAGCTATTGCCATATGACCAACTTCCGGCCAATGATTTGTGAATGGAAGTCATATTTCAACATTGCTGTCATCAGAATCCACCTCTCCCCTCCCTCTTTTCCTCTCCTCGCTGGAATTAAAACGTCATGACAAAGGCCAGCGTAGCCAACTTAGGAACATGATGGAAGCACCACGGAGATGGAGAGCAGAATGTTCTCTGGTGACTGGAGAGGAACCACAGCGGGCTTGGAGCGCCGACCCAGAATTGTATGTGAGAAAAAAAATCAACTCACAGTTTGTTTAAACTACTGATATTTTGGGTTTCTCTTCTAAAAGAATCAACCTTATGTCAACAAATGCACTTACCTTCTTGATGGTTTCATACATTTAAATTTTTTTCCTACAATAAGCCTGAATTAGCTTATAAATCTAAAACTACGTGTGTTAAGTCCACACAATATTAGGAGACATACAGTGCACCGCAGACTCCAAAATAAGAGAAGTTATGTCTGGGCTTAAGTTAAAAAAAAAATATTGACCATGTAGAACTGAATTAGAGGAAAACAATTAAAAGAAAAATGTTACATGTCATAATTAGTTAACATGGGAGATCTTATTGAAGGAATTTGGGATAGTTTATCTGAAAACACAGGACTAAAGGAAAGACATTTTTGCTCTTAAAATTTGAAAATGTGCTAAATGAGAATGAAATAGGCATGCTTTTCATAGTCCTGTGCACCAAACTAAGGCAAATGGTAAACTACTGGGATGCAGAAGGCAACCCATACGAGGAAGACCATTGGTACCACTTAGCTTCTTAGAAATGGAATATCTTAGCCAAAAAGGAAGAGAGGGCTGTGTCACAAGAACTGATTGCCCAGAAATGGATTGCCTGGTCACGTGGACCCTGAACTTCACAGATGATGTGATCAATAGACTGTGGCCCCTTGGAAGATTTCTGGGCATTTCAGCTCTTGAGATCCTCTGACTACATTAATGGAAAGTATATTTTTGGTGATTTATGGAAATGTAAGCTATGGTGCTCCCTTGCTAATTTGAATACAAAACAATAAAGCTCATTTGTCCAATTTCATGGCTAATACCTGTTGACTTTGAAAATAACTGTGCCACTAAACCATCGTGGAGATGGTTAAGAAAATGTATCGACCTGTATTGCCCTGGACAACGTAGGTGATTCTAAACCGAAGTTCCTGTTGTGCACATGATCATCCCACTCTTTCTCTCTGTTCTGTACAAGTCAGCTTTGTAAAGAGCTGATAAGAAAAGTGCACTCTCACAGACTTCATTCATATAAACTTTGGAAAAATCCTGTGGCTCATTATCTCAAGAGAGTCGCTTGTCCCCATAGAAGAAGGACTCTCTCCGCTTTGCACTATTTGACGCTTCCCTCCCCAATTCTGGGATGCATTTGGCCGTGAAGGGACATGGGGGTCTCACTCCATCCTTCTAGAGCCGTCCAAGTCACATGGCCTCCTGACCTGCTTTTGTGGGGTTATCATTCCTGACCCTCACACCTTCTGCTGAATTCTCCAGCTTGTGCTGGAATTGGTACGAAAGCAGAACAATTAGCAAACATACTGCAATGGCCAAGTCTAGTTATTCTAAAACTGGGGGGGAAAAGATAATGATGGAGCAGCTGGGTGAAGTACGTTGAGCTTCTCTGTTGGAAGGACTGTTAAAGAAGGAGGGTGGAGATGAAGCACTCCCCTGAGAGACTCAACAGAGGCGAGAGCAGACAAGCCTGGCGAACGCTGCCCTAGACGCGTACCCCGAGCTCGCATTTTTATGGGCCTGCACACTGAGGCAGTGCCATTGCCACCTCAGTCACCAGCTGTCTCGGGAGGCTTTTGGGGGGGAGAATTGCCCATCTCTCCAGCTGGCTACGCCCCATGGAGGAAACTGCCCTCCGCTCCTATGAGAAGTGTGCTGAGTCAAGACTTTGCTCCAGGGCAGGTGCTGGGCGAATGCGATTTCCTGGAAGAGCGTCTAACCCGTAATTGGATACTTGCAAATGTTTCTGCTGGTGGTGCGTCCATGCTGTAGATGATGGGGCTGACGAGGAGAGAGGAGCAATCTCGGCAGGATCCAGAGCACACGGAACACTCCACCATCCAGAGCGCCCACCCCTGTGTCGCCAGCTATCACATGGTCCTGTTTTCATCCCCTGCCGAGTAGAAGCTGTTAGAAAGAGATTAGAAAGACTATAACCGCAATGGAATTCAAGAGGTCACAAGGATGAGAGGCAACTGAAACCTCAAAGAAAGAAGAAAGGGAAGAGACTAGAATCACTCCGGAAAGTTTCGTTAGGCGTGGGTTCCTAGTTTAAATTTACTTTTTGTTTAAGCAGCTCATCCTGAGCGCAGACCTGCTGAAATGCCCTGATCCAGGGCCCCCGTGGAGGGAGGTGTCCTGGTGCGGCTCCTGTGCTGGTCCAGGGGGATGATGTGAGCTCCAGGTACCACTTCTTCTGGCAGGTCTGTGCAGCCCTTCCCCCTGCAGGCTCCACACCTGTTCTCACTCTCTGCAGGCTACATCTGTACAGACCACATCAGACTTCGATGAGCTTCTTAAACAAAACACCACCTTCCATGATGACTCCAAGGGTGCTGTCTTAGTATGGAGCACATATGAACAGATTGGTCATAATACCTCAAAGGATGCATTTTATCTGGTTTCAAAGGCAAAAGCTCTGTATTGCACCATCTCCATCCATTCACAAAGGGCTTAAAGACTGCGTGTGCATGTCCTATCTTTGTCACTGGGTGCCAGAGTTTGAAGCCCAGTGCCATGAACTTGGATTAAGTTTGTGGCAGAGGCTTGTCACTCACAGCTGTTGGTGACTTCGAAACTGCTAATGAACAGTCATCAAGAAGTGCATCTCTGGAGTGGCGAACAGTTACGTGTTCTGCATATTCCAGTGGCAACCTTTGAGGCACACAAGCTTCTACAGCATGGCTTCGAAGGGGGGACAAGCAGCTGGAATAAGAGCAGATTAAGGGTAAATCCAGAGTTAAAAATACTTCCCCATCTCCTTACCCTACACACACACACACCCACACACACACATTCTTCAGAGCTATACTTTACAGCTCTTTTCCAGACTGCATTAGTTAATGTCTTTGTCTATTTAAACAGTCACAAAATTATTATTATATATTTTTGGTCTCGGAGTGCTCTTTATCTCTTCCTTTGTTATTTTCGAATCCTAGGGCTGCCAAAACAAGTAGCCACAAACAAGGTAGCTTGAAAACAACAGAAACTCATTTCCTCAAAATTCTGGAGGCTAGAAGTCTAAAATCAAGGTGTTAGTAGGCTGTTCTCCCTTTGAAGGCACTAGGGAAGAACACTTTCTTGCGTCTTCCAGTATCTGTTGCCCCAGGCGTTCCTTCAGGGATGAATGATGGCGTTGTGCATGCTACGTTCTTTTCCTGCTGTTCCCACTTCAAATCAAATGTTCAGATCAGAAAAAACTCCAGAATATTCAGCCTTGACTTGCATATCGAGTGTGAATCAAACATTCTAATCCACAAAGGGAGAAAAAGAAGATGCAAATGGGATGAACTAGAACAAACCAAAATTTAAATTAGTCATGGATAGGAATATGAGTATGACATCCCTGAGAAAATATTGTGACTACAAGTTTGGCTATGAAGTTAGTAAAAACTGGTATTCTCGGCAAAAACCGCGATTTGTGAAGTTGAAGTTCTCTGCAGAGAGTACACACAGAAATCTCAGACAGAGAGCTAATGTATCTCACAGTTTTCACCTAAGATGATACGGAATGAATGATGGATCAAACATACCAGGTCGGCTTTGAGAATTGATTTCAACTTCTATTCTCGCCATTATAAAGAAAAAAAATCAATAAATGTTATTTAATCGATTACTCAGTTTTGGTATCTGGTGAGGCTAAGATAGTCTCAAAAATTCCCATCTCTATGTTTTAACTTGATTTTCAATAGTTAAGATAGCTAGGTCATCTTTATTACATTGTGTGTGTGCACAAGAATAGCTCAGTAAATGTTTATTAAATAAGTGTATTAAATAAATACAAATCTGTGAGTCTGAATAGTTCCATGTACTCTGGGAACCTTGGGACAGTGTATTTGTGCACTTTTTGTTTAGTTTGGTCTTATCTGCATCCTTTTTAGGGACTGAAATTCACACCTATTTCCCTAAACCTAAACACAGCATTCTCTTCATAATGCCTGATTCTACTGAATTTCCAAGGCCATAGTTCTGCCCACAAAACTGGGAAACACTGATAGGGGCAAAAGGGGGAGGGAATATGAACTGGGAAACTCTTCTGGGAGGTCAGTGTCAGCCTTTGAGCTAAGATAAAGTCATATACTTTGCTTACTTATTTTAAAGGTAAGAGATATTAGAACTCACTCATTACGTTGAAATACAAAATAAAGACACTTACAGTCAGAACCACCTTTGAATCAATATTAGAAAAAGAAGCATGCCTTTTCAATGACTTAAATTTTTTTTATTTAAAAGATTTATTTGAAATGAAAACAGTATTAATTTAAAATTTAAAATAATCATTTAAATTTAGCTATTTCATAATATAATAGCTTGTTATTTTAAATAAACCTTTCTGAAGCCATAATTATCAATATAAGAATGGATTTTGTGTCAAAGCACAAGATTTTATTAAGAATGAATGAGGAAGTGAGAAAAGGAAACTTGCATTTATTGAGCATAAGATGTATGTCAGTTCTTCACAAATGGATTATTTCATAAATTATGCCTGTAGATCTCTGGAAGATACACCATCCTTATCTGAGATCAGCAACCTGAGAGGCAGAAAAGCTGTGTGTGTTGCCAGCAGCCACACAGGCACTGACAGAACCAGGATTCAAATACCCCTGCCCCCGTGCAGACCCTCACTCTTCACTGTGTGATGAACGCCTGGCCTCTGTTGTTCTGAATGAAAACAACATGCTGGCATCCTTTCTGTCCAAAGAGACATTCATGTTCATCTTTTTTTTTTTTTTTTTTTTTTTTTTGAGAAGAGAGCTTCTCAATTGAGAGCAAATTTGAGGGAGAAAGAGAGTATTAGAGAGAGAGATGTAAACAGTTCAAGAGTAACATCAGAGTCAACTGAGAAGATAGTTAGATCCCCATTCTTCCTACAATGTTAAAATAAAGCCATAATCAGTTGGTATAGTTTATAGTTAAACACAAAATAAACATAAAATACTTTCAGACTATGGTGGTATCACCTGTGTATCCTATGTCCATCCAGGTCAGAAATCAGAGACAGGGTCTTGAGAAGAAGAGACCAAGTAGTAATAATGAGAAATGAAATCAGGGTCAGAGAAACAGCACAATAGCCCACCTCAGCTATCCTCCATTAAGAAATTGTTCAAGGACATGAAATGAAGGGAGATATGAAGGTGGAAAATTGTTATAAGACCAGTGCATGTTTCACTTTACCTGGAACAGTGAGGCAGAGGCTAGCACTAGACCGAGAGTCTTGAGCAGAGTGGGAAAGCCGTGGAAGGGCCTCCCTGGCGAGGTGGCTCACTAGAGCCAAGAGAAGGAGCACCAGTTTGTGACCTGGGCTGGGGATCTTAAAAACATGGTGACAGTTTTGTGATTTGCTCCCACAGCCCTCAGTGTTGTGAGTCTATGAGGAAAACAGGGTCAAGGCTTAGAGTGCTATGTGTTGATCCAGGACTGGCGTTTGAGGGACAGACGAGTAAGGTGGTAGAGAGTTCTGGCAACAATGGTTAAATTGGCAAATCATGATGTAGACTGACTAGAGAGGGGGCTGGAGGCAGCCAACGGTCAACGTGTATGATGGGGGCAGTGGCCTCACTGATACATGCTATTCCAGCTGTGGGCTCAACACTGTGCCTGACACATGCTTGACATTTAGTAAATGTGTATCAGCCGAGAAAAAATGAACCAGAAGTAAAGGGATTATAGGATGGCATAGAGTTCTTGATGGCAAGTTGCCGATATATGATTCCTATTAAAAACATAACCTGTAAAAACATTTTTATGGCAAAATTAGCATCATGGAAAAAAAGAAGAACTAGGCTCAACTCTAACCCTTAATTTTTTTTTATATTTGGGCCTTTGTATTCTATGTAACTGACTAGGAATATCCATCAGTGAAGTGCAAATTCTAAAATATATTTGACCAACGTTTTTGAATTATGTGCTTCCATTGCACATTGTATCCTCTAAGAGTAAATTCACTGCTCTTTTTCTCTGTACTTGGTTGATTCTTTTCCCCCAATATTTTATGGTTTAGTACTAAGACATTTGTGATGTTAAGCAACTTATTTCATTGCTTTATTGTAAGTTTGAGACTAGTGTGATTCCTTAGGAAAATTAAGAGGGTTAATAATTTTACGAGATGATATACATCATCTATGCCACTCAAAATGACTATTTATCACTGAATGATGTTTTATTAAATGCATAGTGCTGTGCTAAGCCCTTCACTCAACCAAGCTGATGCTCACATCTCTACCACATGGGATATTATCTCCAAGTTACAGATGTGGAAACCGAGGCTTAGTCAGACCTAAGGGCTCATGGCAAATGCATAAAGTATATCAAATCCCATCAAAGTCTTTGCTCCTTGTAGAGTTTATTCGATGTATTCTAAAATATTTGAAGGTCGTATGCAATCATTTACAAATTTGCTACTATTTTGCTGTTATGCACGTTTATAGCTTTGAATCAATGTATTTTAAATAGTGTTAAATTTGGCTTCAAAATGTGCTGATTGAGAACAAAGATTTTACAGCTCCTCGTTATACATGTTCAGCTTTTAATGTAGGAACAAGCTAATGACCACTCTTCTAAAAGGCTGGAAGCTCAGGGAAATCCTTGATGCACAGCTGTCATTACATTTGGCCTCCTTCCTGGCTTTCTGAAAAGATGAGTAGTGAATGCTGGCCTCTGACCATTTGGCAATGCACTAAACGCTGATCAGGTCAATAGTCTA
The DNA here is from genome assembly GCF_048564905.1 of Vicugna pacos. Taxonomy (NCBI): domain Eukaryota; kingdom Metazoa; phylum Chordata; class Mammalia; order Artiodactyla; family Camelidae; genus Vicugna; species Vicugna pacos. The sequence continues at coordinate 4,460,686 of NC_133014.1, read as the reverse complement.
ACACCCCAGAGAATGGGGCTGACAGATTTAGCAAATGAATACAGAACACACTCAAATGTGAATTTCAGATGAAGAGTGGAAATAGTTCCTATCTGATATTTGGGACATACTTATACTAAAAAGGTATACGATGTTGATCTGAAGTTCTAATTTAACTGGGTGTCCTGCATTTTATTTGACAACCCTGCCCTAGGAGCCCTGCTCACCAGCATCAGAGAGAAGAAGGAACATGAATGCAGAAAATCTAGTGTCTCCTGAAAACTGCCCCGGGAAGGAATATTTTCAAACAGACATGAAATTCTTCCAGATTCTTAGGTGAAATGCTTCCGACTCCACTTGGGCAGGGAGCCAGGGGAAGACTGCGTTTCACAAGCTCAGAGCAAACCAATTCTTGATGAGTGGTTATTGTCCAAAGGCAGGGTAAGAGAGTTTGGGAGAATCCAAACGGAAACAACGAATTCTTAAATGAAGAAAGGATTAGGGAAAAGCAACCCGAAGGCTTCCTTCCGACTTGTGAAGGAATACGCTACATGAAACTAAAACATCTTTTCTTCAAGTCTCTTGTCATTGGATTTAACACAGTGCAACCTTATTATTTTTAAAAAGTGCTACTTGATTTAACATCTTTTTGGTTGAATTCTGTACAGTTTTCCACTGTTCGAGGTTGTCCCTGGGGACCTTACAAATTAATACTTTAAAAGTAAGCATACAGTTTACTCAATGGGCTGATATTAATGATAAAAATAAAATTGAATTAGCCCGTAATGATGATTTAGCTTTACATTGTGTATGTACATCACAGCAAGCTTATTCACCACAATTCAAAGTAGATGGTTTTCCTTTCAACACCCCAGTCCAAACTTCAAAGTGTAAACACAATACACCTCTGAAGTTACAGAGAGACAAGAAATACTGCCCAGAGCTTCTGCCTTTATGAAAAATAGAACTAACTTTAGCACATGCTAAAGAAAGACAACCCTTTCAGCTGAATTAGGGAAAAGTGAGTGTTTATAATAACCATTACTGAGTATCTGCTCTCTAAAATATCAGGGAATTAAATGACAGCGAAGGGAACAGATACACGTTTGAAAAAGAAAATGAGTTTCATCTGAATTTTACCTGGCCGCTGCTCAATAATGCAGACGTTTCACTTGTTCAATCTAGACGTTGAAATAAACAATTTAGTGAGGTCAGTGGAGTGGGTGGGTGGCATGCAATGGATATTCTACTCTGCTCATTTGATATTCCGCTGAAACTGGTAGGGAGGTAATTAAGGGAAAAGCCACTTCAAATCTTTCTGATGAAGGTGCCGATAGCATAATGAGGGTGTATATTTTTATAAATAAATATGATTCCATTGGGAAAAAAGTCCCATTTGAAAATGGGTAAGGTTTGAAATGACACAAATGAGATGAGCTGATTTTGCTCCATCACACATGCTTTGTTTGTGATCCACACTTCTGCTTCTTGCTCGGCCCTCACAAACCCATCAGGCAGAGGGTGGCCAGTCTTGGGCTCTTTTGCCCGGCACTTAAGTCCCCAGCATGTTGCCTGAGATGGTAGGCGCTCTGTAAGTGTTTGTTGAATGAATGAATACATGAATTATTAATTGAATCAATTATATGCTGACTGAGCTCCTTTGCCAATACTGACAGTGTTTTCCAGACTAAGTCAGGGCCAGTTAAAAAGCAGCCAGATACAAAACAAGAGCTCCCACACATGTAATCTGGGTTGTCGGTGAAACATCCCCCTGTAATGGCCAAACCTGAACTACAAGTATTTCCAGAGAAATTTATTAGCAGTGATTTTTCTGTAGCTGCTTACCACTGCTTCTATGATATTGGTACGGGCTAGGGGCTCAGAAAAATTTCTTGATCAACAGCTGTCATTACATGCGGCCTCTTCATCCTGGCTTTCTGAAAAGATAAGCAGTGAATGTGGGCTTCTTGACCATCTTGGTAATGCACTAAAAAAAAAAAAGATCTATCTAAGAAGTCAATAGTCTACTATTCTCTAGAATAGGGTTTTTGGATTTAGTAAATGAATACAGAATGTTCACTCAAATGTGAATTTCAGATAAAATGCATAGATTGACAGAAAGATAAAAATTTTGGTCTATATATACTATTCAAGGTCACAATTATTTTCCTGAAAGCTAGCTTAAGATGATTGTTCACTATACAATAATAGGGCAGTTCATTACTAAAATGTATTTATGTTTATATTAGGCATCCTGGTTGTGTCTAAATGCACATTCTCAGATCTCACCCTTTATCTTACACTATAAGTGCTATTAAATACATTTGATTGTTTCCTCCATCTTGAAGTACGTTTTCCCTTGCCTTCTGAGGTCCCACACATTCTTGGTTTCTCTCCTACATCCTAAGCTCTTCTTTCTTGCTCTCCTTTGCTGAATCCTTCCTATCTTTTCAAAATCTAAATGTTGGAATTCTCTGGGACTAGTGTTTGGAAATCTTTGTGTCTCTGACTACATTTCTTCCTAGATCAAAGACTATGAAATGGTCATAGCTTTCAGTACCATTAGTGTTTCAGTAGTGCTTTCAAAAAAAAAAATCCTAAGCTGAAAGAAAAACCTAGCAGTTCCGTTTTTTAACTGTTTAGTTCCAAATAACTTACTATGCATTTATGTTCTGTGGTAGGCTGCATTATATCCCCCAAAGATATCTAGATCTAAACAACCAGAATTTGTGAATATGTTATCTTTTATGACAAAAGGGAGTTTTGACCTTATATGTGATTAATTGTATATGATTAATTTGAGGATTGTGGGATAGGTAGATTATCCTGGATTACCTGGATAGTCACAGTGGTCCTTTTAAGAGAGAGGAAGGAAGGTTAAAGGAGACAGACATAATGTGACAATACATATAGAGAGATTTGAAGATACTATAATGCTGTTTTGGAAGATAGAGGAGGGGCTATGAACCAAGAGACTCACTTTAGCTTTAAGGACACACATCACATAGAGTAAGGGTGAAGAGATGGAAAAAATTTCTCAAGTAAATGGTAAGCAAAAGAAAGTAAGAAAAGCTATACTTACAGCATACAAACTTTGTAAGCTACAAATGATCACGAAAGTCAGAGAAGGATCATTATATAATGATAAACAGGTCAATTCATCAAGATAATAAAAATGTAAATAATTATGCACCCAACAATGGACACCAAAATATAGGCAGCAAACACTAACAGAATTAAAGGAGAAGTAAATAGCAATACAATAAAAGTCAGGGAATTTAAAACCTCCCTCTCAACAATGGCTATCTCATCCTGATGTAGAATTAGTCAGGAAACAGCAGATCTGAATAACATTATATGACAAATGGACCCAACAGGCCGATAGTACCAGGATGTACATTCTTCTCAAGTGCCCACAGAATATTTTCTAAGATAGATCAAATATTAGTCCACAAAAGAAGTTTCTACAAGTTCAAGAAGACAGATTATATCAAGTATCTTTTCTGAGCAAAAGTGGTATGAAACTAGAAATCAGAAACAGAAAGAAAGCTGGAAAAATCACAAATACATTGAGATTAAACAAGGCACTCCTGTACAGCTGAACAATTAAAGAAGAAATCAAAAAGCAAATAAGAAAAATCTTGAGACAAATGAAAATGGAAAGACAACTTATGTTGTATTGGAATGGAAAATAATGGAAAACAAAAGCTTATGAGATGCAGCAAAAAAAGAGGAGAGTTTATAGTGAAAAATGCATGCATCATGGAAAAAGAAAGAATTCAAATAAACAACCTAACTTTACAAATCAAGATAGTAGGGAAAAAAATACCTAAGCCTAAAGTTAGCAGAAGAAATGAAATAATAAATATTAGAGTAGAAATTAATAAAATAGAGAGTAGAAAAAATAGAAAGGGTTAACAAAGTACTATCTGTTCCTTTGAAAAGATAAACAAAATTGACAAAACTTTAGCTAGATTAACCAAAACAAACAAAAACAAAATAAACAAGCAAACAACAAAAACACAGGACAGGGAGAGAGAGGACCCAAATAAAATCAGAAAATGAAAAGAAGAGACATTGTATCTGATACCACAGATATACAAAAAAATCATTAAAGATTAGTAGTATGTTATATGTTATATGTTAACAATTCGGACAACATAGAAGACAGATACATTTTTAGAAAGAAACATTCAACCTACCAAGATTGAATCATGAAGAAACATAAAATTTGAGCAGATCAGTAATGTGTAAGATTGAATCAGTATTCAAAATGCTCCCAACAAAGAAAATGTTAGTTTCATTTGTGAATTTTACCAAACAGCCAAAGAATAATTAATTGCCAATCCTTCTCAAACTCTTCCAAAAATAATTAAAGAGGAAGGAACACTCCCAAACTCATTATACAACAGCAACATTATCTTGATGCCAAAGTAAGATAAGGGCACTACAAGAAAAAAAAAAAAGAAAAACTACAAATCAATATCCCTCATGAATATAGACTATTGTTACAAAATTATGAAGAAAATATCAGAAAATCAAATTCAATAGCACATTAAGAGAACAATAAACCACGATCAAGTGGGATTCTTCAATGGGATGCTGAGACAGTTTAACATACACAAATCAATAAATGTGATACATCACATTAATGGAATGAAATGTAAATATTTTAAAATCATCTCAATAGACATAGAAAAAGCATTTGACAAACTTCAACATCTGTTCGTGATGAAAACTCTCACAACATTGAATACAGAAGGAACATATCTCAACATAATAAAGCCTATATATGACAGCCCACAGCTAACAGCAAACTCAATGGTGAAAGGTTAGAAGTTTTCCCCCTTCAATCAGGAAAAAGACACGGATGCCAATTATCATCATTTCTATTCAACGTAACACTGGAAGTCCTAGCCTGAGCAATACGGCAAGAAAAAGAAGTAAAAGGCGTCTGTATCAGAAAGGAAGTGGTCGAACTGTCTCCATTTGTAGATGACATGATTGCATGTGTAGATATCTTTAAAACTTCACAAAAAAACTGTTAGAGCTAAAGAAGAAAACCAAGTAATGTTGCAGGATAAAAAACCAACATACAACAATCCATACATTGACAAGGAGTTATCTGAAAAAGATATAAGGAAAATTATCCCATCAAAACCAATAAAATACTTTGACATAAGTTTAGCCAACGAGGTGAAAGAATTACATATTGAAAACTATAAAATATTGATGAAAGACATAACTATATGGAAAAAAGAACCTTTGTTCATGGATTGAAAGAATTAATAGTTAAAATGTACATACTCCCTAAAGCCATCTATAGATTCAATCTAATCCACATCACCTTTTTTTTAATAGAAATAGAACAATCCTAAAATTTATATATAATTACAAAAAACCCTGAATATCCAAAGCAATCCTGAGAAAGAACAAACGTATAACCATCACACATCCTGATTTTAAACTATATTACACGGCTATAGTAACTAAAACTGTATGGGACTGACATGAAAACAGATACATAAACCAAAGGAACAGAATTGATAGTCCAGATGTAAACCTGTGCCTATAAAGTCAACTAATATTTGAAAAGGGAGCCAAGAATACCCTAAGGAGAAAAGACAATCTCTTCAATAAATAGTACTAGGAAAATTGAATATTCATATGCAAAATAATGAAACTAGATCCCTTTCTTAAATCACAAACAGCAACTCAAAATAGATTGAAGACGAAATGTAAGACCTAAAACCATCAAAAGTCCTTAGGAGAACTCATAGGGGTAATGCCCCTTGACATTGGTCTTGACATTATTTTTTGGATATGACACCTAAAGCAAAAATAACAACTGAGGTCACATCATAGTAAAAAAGTTTCTGCACAGCAAAACAGACTTACTGATAATACACTTAGTTTTGCTAAATAAGACCCAGCAAGTATTTCCTAATACCAACTGATCTTAGATTATTGTATGGAACAATATGTAAAGCTCATACAATACTCTAAAGGAATAATGTTATACTTTCATCAATGATTTCTTGGAATTCTGTTTTGATTTACTAACTTCTTTAGTTGCTTCTTCAGCAAAATGAAGTGCATGATCTGTGAAATACTATAGGAAACATTAGAAGTTTTTAAACAACTTTAAATGTAGACCCTGGACTCAGATCCACATTTGAATTTTGGCCTCTTCTAGTTTTGAGTTACATAATTCTGGTCCAGTTATTTAATCTGTCTGCAACTCAATTTACTCATCAATTAAAATGGGAATAACAGTATTTGTGTCATAGGACTATAAGGAAGAATAAATACATTGACAGAGATAAAACAGTTTACAATAAGGACTCGATGTTAGTTTGATGTGGGGTGACTATATCTCCAGATTGCCTATGACAGCCTCAGTTTATCTCTCTTTTCCAGGTAGTTAAAGAGTATTCTTCTTTAAGCCAGAAAGAGAAAGACAAATACTGTATGATATCACTTACATGTGGAATCAAAAAAAAAAAAGGACAGAAATGAACTTAATTACAAAACAGAGACAGACTCACAGGCATAGAAAACAAACTTATGGTTACTGGGGGGAAAGGGGGTGGAGAGGGATAAACTGGGAGTTCAGGATTTGCAGATACTACCTATTAGATATAAAACAGATAAGCAACAAGATCCTACTGTATACACAGGGAACTATATTCAATACCTTGTAATAGCTTATAATGAAAAAATATATAAAAAGGAGTATATATATATATGTATATATATATATATATATATATGTATAACTGAATCACTATGCTGTACACCAGAAACTAACACAACATTATAAATCAACTATACTTCAATTTAAAAAAAAAGTATCCTTCTCACTCCCCAAAATAAAATGTTTTGAAGATAAATTCAATGGCCATAGCCATCATATCTTCCTCCTCCTCCTCTGCATCATTGTATATAGAAAGCTCCTGATCAACTTGAAAAAAAAAAGCAAAATAAAACCAAGTGAGCAAATATATTTTCAGTTGTCCCATATGCCTAATACTAGTCTAGAAAACATAAGGAATGCCTCAAAATGATCTGAAATGCTATCACGACAAGGAATTAAAACAACATCATGTAATGGGATTCGGGCACTAAGTGATAAGAGTTCTTGAGAGAAAAAGAACTTCATGGGCCAGTGAAGAATGGACATGCGTCCTCACAGTTAGAGCTGGCAAGATGGGGAGCAAGAAGTTGAGGAAAATCGTAACAAACACCTCCATCCATCCCCCACTCCCCTGGAGGGAGGATTTTGCAACATTATCCATTAGCTCATTAATTAATTAACTTAACAAGAAGAGATGCTTCTGCATATCTCTAATTTTATTTTTATGACCATTATCTTCTTCTCATTTGGTGAAAATATTTTCTTATAAGGTACGAGGGATGAAAAATGGAAAATGGGAGAGCATGCTAATACTACTGAGTTAAAAAAAAAAGCTTTCTTTGTAAGAAAGGAGAGTGGTTAGATTGTTGAAAGTTGCATCTATTTCAAACGTCAGCATTTCTAAAATCTGGTGGTGTTTACCTTCATTCAATTAGCAATTACTGTTTACCTTCTCACATTACAGCACTAATGATGTTTCCTTATTACTAAACTAAAATTCCTCCATGAGATACTGTCAAATTTGAACTTTGTGATAAAAGGGATAACATAATAAAAGGAAAATCCCATTTATTAGAACAATATCCTAGCCCGTAACTCATATCTTGCTGGATGACTTAGCAAATTTGATTTAGGGCATTATTCTGCAGTCCCAGACTATTCTAGATCTGAACAACTGGGTTGAGCTCCCCTGGGCAGGCACTGTTAGTTCTCCCTAAGTCAATGTATTGATTGGATCATGGTCATATCTTTGTATGTTCTTTCGTTGTTCATCAGCAAAGGGCCTGCAATATGCCATCATAAACATTTTTTTTTCTCTAAAACTGGAAACCACAGATGGCCTCAGACATCAAACTCGCCTTTTCAGAATTTATCAATAGGGTCCTTTGTTTTAGCGGCAGGGGACTACTGCCCTGGTGAAGAGATGGAGTGAGCCACGTTGGAATGGGAACGTATTGTTCCTGTGTGATCAGGACGCCCGGCTAACCCAGGAGGCAAGAGCACAAAACAGGGATTTGGTCGGGGAGGTGCGTGGCTGCCAGTGTTTTGAGCCTGAGTAGATGTGAGTATTAAGAAGAGTCTGCATTTGAGTTTTAATTTCATTTTGGATTCACGTGTGGCTGAATGTGCCTGCCTACCTTCCATTCACCCCTGATTGCTATGCTTTGTGGGGTACATGTGCCTAGTTATTTGATTCACCACCAAATTACGAGAAAAATGAAGACACAAGACACATTTTAAAAAATTATTATGTTCTCTTGTAGAATACAGTTTAGTTTTTTTAAATTTTTTCCCAGAATGTGTATTTTCAATGTAAGTCTAAGATTTGGGCCTCAGTCATCCTACAGGTCTGTAGATTCTAAATCCTATATGGTTGGGGTAATTCTGCCAAAGGCTTTCCTCCCTCAATCTGCTGATCGAATCAAACATTTGCTCTGCTAAAACAAAATGGAGCCAGGAAAGTTTTTCTTATATTTCAATTGCCACTTGAAACCGATGACACAATATCCCCTGGATCATTTGAATACCTCATTTATAGTTGGCATTTTCCCTGATGCGCAGGTCTCCAATGCTTTGAAAAGTGTATCAAGTTCCTATACAGAGGAGGGGTTTCAGTTTCTGAAATGGAGGCTGCAGATATGCCCCCGACTGTTCACGGTATACACAAAATATGGTTTATCATGGTTACGTTGGCACTATTTGGATATGGCATGGATGCAAAATGTTCCTGAAGGCCCCCATCAAGGATGCAATTGTTTCTCAGTTTCCGAGCTGAATGCTTCATTAAATGCTGGAGCACGTGACATAGCGGCGCGCTCAATTGCTAACTTAATATTTAGATACCGAAATTCTGAGGCAAACACCTGATGCTCCCCCCTCAGGTCTCTACAATTAGCCACATTTGCTAATCTTTCCCGAAACGTCTCAGTAGACGGAGAAGAATGCAAAGTTTTAATTTGCTAATCACCCAGTTGGACAGGGGCTGTGGGGAGAGGCGCTAATCGTCTGCAGACATCTGTAATGACCCTTGGACAAAACCGAAGAAAACTAAATCAAAGCTTTGACAAGGGCAGGAGAGCGGAAACAGAGGCCCTAATTGTGGCCATGTGAAGTGCACTCTCCCCTTTTGTGTCTTTTGTGGTAGGATTGCACAATACTGTATAAAGTAACTTTTACGGACAGAACCGAAAATGACTTTTTCCATCTTCTGGGAGGAATGGTCAAACTCGATCTGTGAAAGACGCGAAGAGAGATCGACATTATGGTGCAAATGTAGCAGACAAAAGAGTTTGGGCGAGCTTTTGCCAGTGAAATTTGGCTAACCTGCAGAAAGCGATTGTCAAGCCAGCCATGCTTCACTGAGCTCCCTTCCACTTTTGTTGTCCTGTTTCCTCTTTATGGTTAAGTGAGCCTCAACACAATGACAAAGAAATATGCCCCGAGTCACATATTCTAAGAAATAGACTGTACTCTCAATTCGAAATAACGGCATTTTAATTCTTGGATTTTGCACATTTTTGGTGGTAAAGCTCCTATTGGCTTTCTTTGAATCTGTATCAGTTCATACAGTTCTGCCAAGGGGGGAAGCCTCACAGAACACTGCCACTTTAGCACGTGAAATATTAAGATGGACAGGACAAGTAAAAGGTAAGCGTGCTTCCTTGCAGTATTTTGAGTGTCTGTGTCTTTGCTGGAGAAGTTTTCAGTTTCCTTGGTTGAGAGAAGTTTTGTTTTAAGATCCATCCCGTGTCAAATAAATTACTCTGGTTTCTGTTTTGTAATGGCTGAAATATAGAAGGGAGAAAGAAAAAAAAAATTATGCCACTCTACTTACAAAACAAAGGGAAAAGCCAAGGGTTTAAAGGTTAGAGGTTGTCTAACCTTTGTCTTCTCAAAAAAGCATAAGTGACTGAATTTCCTAACTTCAGAATTGAATTTTATTGAATAGTTCCTAGTGAGTTTGTTTTTGAAGATGAAATTCGGTGATAGAATTTCAATCATGGAAAAAATATAAGCATGGTCTAAATAAGCTTGATCTAAAAATCACAAGAGCTGCCAGGTGTGTGAGCAGTTCCCGATTCTTCTCTGCTTCATGTTTTATTGTTGTGATTGAAATAACCCTCACTGATTGATCTTTTAAAGCATTTTGCTTTAGAATACCTTCCCCAAACAGCTGAACTTAAGAGATGATGTGTTTTTTTGGCAGGGGGGGAGTTGCTCACTTGTCTCAGGGTGGATGACATATTTAGGACCCCCAGGAACTCTTTCTCAGAGATGTACCCTTGAAAGAGGGTCTAATGAAGTGTTGACTTTTTAAACCTTTCTCCCCACAGCAAGTTCTCTGTTTTCAGTCTTCCAAACTCTCTAGTATTGAGTGTTCTTGCTGGAGCAAAGGCAAGCCACTTTCTCTAAAACACTTTCTAAAAGCTCGCAGTCAATACCTCAGCGCTGCTTCCTCCGCGGGCTTGGCAGCCCTCACCCTGTCCCTCACCTCAGTGTTCTCAGCAGGTGTCGGTCAGCCTACATCCTGATGCAGTCTTTTACCACCTCCAGGAAATGCAAAACCTATCGATTTCTCTTCTCTCTCCGTGTTTCCTACCTTCTCGCAGAGGAGTAAATGAGTTCTCAGACGGAGCAGCGCTCCCACTCAGAACTTCACCTTTCCAGGAGCCCCACACACCTGTTCCTTTCCACAAGCCAACACCACAAAAGAGAAACAGAGTCATGATAAGGATTTCAAAGGCTGTTTGGAGTGTTTCTGTCTTAGGAAAAGAAAAGCTTTCAAAAAAAAAAATCCTAAAGATAAATTAAAGCTGTGAGATTCTGATTTTGTAGCTAGTCCCTTTGCCTTCCTGGGAGAATACGCCCTGCGCACACTGAGATAGAACAGAGAAACAGGAGTGCTGTGAGCAAGCATCCCAGAGGAGAGCGGCGCCCATGTGACCAGCTCCATCCACTTTTGGGGGTGAAGCTTCCAGGCAGCACAGTCAGTGTTACAGTGTTGACAGGCTCAGGACCAGGGCAACGCATTGTATTCAAATGTCATTTGCTAATAATGGCTCCTGGGGAAGATGTAGATTCACGTGGAGGTAGAAAATGCAGGTGACTTGATGTTACGTCCTGAACACAGAATCCTGCCGCCGATGACACACCAAAACTTTTTTTAAACGCAGGATCTAAAAGTAGATAACCACTCAGAACACACTTGTTTGGGAAGAATTGATGGGCTATTCACACATGTGTAATAAATATGTATTTTTAATGAATTTTACAAGGATTGCAGAGTTTTCTGGTCCTTGAAAGTGCACAAGCAATGAGGGGGGAAAAAGTTCACCCAAATGAGTCATGATTTCTCAGTGTAGCATCCAAAATCTGAGGGTACCTGCTACCCTTCTTTAGTAGCTTTTCTAAGGATTGTTTACTTTGCAATCTCAAGTTCTCTTTTCCCTGAGAAGAAAAATGGATTTAAAATAGTATCTTAGGGAAAAAAACTTTGATAAACTGCTATCTGTGGCTTGTATTTCTTTCATCATTCCCACCCAGTGAAATTTCAAAGTAGTACCACGAAAATAATTTTAGGAAAGATTTGTAACTCTTGGAGGTATGTCATTTTCTCAAACTTCAAAGACTTTGAAATTGAATTAATAGATTCTTTCAATTTTAAGAACGCGATATATGTTTCCTTTTCCATGCCTCTCCACACAATGCTCCATTGTAATTGTGCAAGTGTTGTAAGTTTGTATGTTGAGGTTAATTGAATCCAGAGTGGGAGAAGAAGTTGAGAAGGGAACTAGGTTGACAACGATGTCGATTTGACATTTCAGTTGGCGAAATTATTCGTTTATAATAAGAAAATGTGTTAAAAATTTGTGAAAATAAGAATCACGTGAAGACTGAGGTGCTGAGCTGCGTGTGATCCAACACTGTCTGTCGCTCTCAGGTTCTCATGTGTGATTCACGCCCGGCCCCAAGTCACTGCACACCCTCTGCTTTTTTACAATATTTGACCAGTTTTGATCACCTTACTCTTTTTGACTAAATTTTCAGGTTTCAACTGTTTTAATAGATAACTGAGGTAATCAAATGTGATTCTAAAATATTCTTTCAACTAAAAACAACTCCTGCTGTAACATTATTTTTTTGTTGTTTAAATCATCTTAATTAAGCTAGAACTTAAAGGGAGGGAAGGGACATGACTTCGTTGACTCACATGCTATAAGCACACACGTATTGATATGTGGGTATACACACTCTTCTGTGTAAAATATTATATACAACTATTATATGATATGCATTCGTGTATGTGGTAATATAAATTTGCAGACACTGGCGTCTCTGGAAGATTCACATACAGATTTCCTAAGGTTTTAATAATGATTAAGTACAAAGTAAACAATTCAGACCAAATCACTATTTAATTTATCTTGTAGGAAATGAATAAATCTTCTTAGATTCAATTATCATCATTGGGATTAAAATTAAACTAGAATGAAAGGCAATGGGTTTTATTTATTCATTTTTTTTGTAACTAGTGTTACTTGACCGTGGATTTCACTCACTAGACTACATTATAAAAGTATAATTTATAAAATTATATGCTTATATCTTTATTACTGTTAATGTATGCTTATATTTCATACATCACAAAAAGATATAAAATATTGATATTCATGTAACTTCAACCCAGATACGAACAGGTAATTGTTACTGATCTCTGATATAAAGATGAGAGATTAATGCTCTCATCGTAAAAATTGTACATAAAAATACTGTAAAGGATTTTGTTACTTATAAACTTATTCACACACTCTAATTATACATATTCTTAAAAGGCATTGGTTTATACTGGAGTAAAGACTGAGAATTTTCTGAACCTTGATTTTCTATAATTTAAATTGTGTTGTTAATATCATAACATTTTAAAAATCATATAGTTTACGTTTTTGCTTTTGAATATTCAGTTGAATAAAATATAATCATTGACAAATATTGGGGAAACCCAGCCATTCTCACCATATATATAAGTAAATATAATTGCATACCCATGTCTCTCAATAAGTTAAACATAATACAGAAAAATCTTCTTTATGGAATCAGAAATTATATGGTTAAAATTAACTGAAAAAGTAATTTTTGTTTCATGGAAGGTGCCTTTCCTTACTTTTAACTTTCATATGTATTTTGTCTTTCAAGGAAGGCTTACTCTATGTAGTAGATAAATGGTCTAATTCATCTTCCTTTAACCCATTGTTCGTTTATTTTATTCAATTTATTTTTATAATTATTTTATAATTAAAAGTATTCTTGCTCTATGTGAGAGTGTTATGACTTGAGTAAAGCAAACACTAACTCAAAGAACAACATTAACTTCGGGCTGAAACTAATCATAGAACATTATAATCCTGGAGCGTGGTTGCTAAGGAGGTTATTACAGAATGAATAAGCTGATTATGATGGAAATTCCCCTCCTGGTGTCATTCTGGTCCTCACTTGCAGGCGCCGCAAAAGATCGTCACCAGCACTCATGTTCTTCAATATTTGCTGGTGTAACAGTTCACAACTGCAGCCTCAACAGTGATCGTTAACACTTCAATGAAATTGTTCTACATAATTTCATGATATATGAAAGAGATTAAAATAATTGAATTGCTTTAATATATCCCATTAGTGTTTGAGATATCTTGATTCACATTTTCTTTTTAAACCATATAAAGGCTACTTTTTGTCCCAGGAAAGCAGCATTTCTTGAAGTTGGGGGTGGGGTGGAGTGCTCGAGATGCTGAGAGAGAGAGAGTATGAGGAGAGCGATCGGAGGTGGACATGGAATTGAGGGAAATAAAGCGAGAGTTTCTCCCTTTTTATAGGAATCTGTGGGTTTGAATTAAGGGAAATCTTACGTGCAAAACTATAATTCACATTTAACTATTGCTCAAAGTGTAAAAGGCCAACTTTAAGAAAAAACAAAACAAAACACTTGTTTTACTTTTTAATTTCCTTATGTGAGAAATAGAATTTTCAAAGAAAAGGTGCGAAAATGATTCCCAAATAAATATTTTGAGATAAACTGATCCTCTCAAGCGGTGTCGGCTCATGCAGCCTACATTAGAGCAACATTTAGATGTGAAACAATACCTGTTGTTCATTAGAAGAGGAAGTCTGGGTGGCAGCCTTGTTTCCTTGTTTGAACAGACAGATTGCAGTTGAGTGACTATCTGCTGGTACCATAATGTAGTTGTACAATCAGCCTGCTGCATCAGTATTAGGATGCAGGTGGTCACATGACACCCAGAGGAGACTGAACACAGGAGGAAACTGAGAAACAAGTAAGGAAGTCTTGCTTAATGTCGAGGAAATGGAGAAACATGACGGGGCTCTCTTCTGTGAGCATGACTTCGCGTAAGAATTTAGGATTGCTCATTTAGATTCGCTGACAGGATCTTGTCCTTTCTACAACTCCAAGGAGTCTGTCTGTCTGGAGAGAGCTTGTCTACTCTGTCCTGCCCTGAACTACAAAGGCTAGGAACCTGCTCTAAATCGCCATGGACAGCATTAATAACCCCCTACGATTATGTTCCACGCACCAGATTCTCTTCTGAAGACATTTCTATTTCTAATTCTATTCATTACTCACATGGCAAAAAGCAAAGCTATTTTAAAACCCAGCCTCTGTAGAGTAGAAACTGATGAAGCGTACATTTTCTTCAAGTGAATATATTTTTGACATTAGAATTATTTCTTTGAGAAAGAAACTTGTCTGGGGGAAAAATGAGCTCAGGTGAACTCAATTTAGATGAAGAAAACTTGACCTGAGCTTTGCTCTGAAAGACTGTCCAGCATTTTGGCCATTGATAGGTGACTGTTTTCAGCAGGCTTCCTGGGTAATAGGAGCAGGGTAGGTGGTCCACATGTCTTTCCCTCCATCCCTTGGGCAATCATAGATTTTCCATGATACTCAGACACAACGTTTTTGCTAATACCACAGCCTGTTTTTTGTTTAAGTGAAATTAGATTTTAGAAAAACGGGGGTATAAAGGGCTCGAGACGTGCACATTGTACAGCAAATACAGTGACCTCCCCCATGGCTGTGATACTGCGACTCACCTTGGCGGGCTTGACTCTCCTTCATAATGGCAGTTGCTTAAGACTTAGAGCCACAGAAAATATAAAATGCCTATGGGACATATTCCAGTACTGTACGTTAAATTTGAGGATTTTACATGTGATAAAGTATGTCAGTGTTGCTTACAGGGAATTCCAGTGATACCTCAGCTTTCTTGGACTTATTATAAATCCTTTGTTGGAATTATTGTGGCTGGTTCAATAATTCAGATTAGCCCTCATGTTTATTAATGCACTACATCTGTGCAAACAACATGTCAAGCAGAGAGTTTATTGTAATTGCCTGAGCAAACAGAACCTGAAAGAAGCAATTTCCAGTTACAATGTGCTATGACAAGTAATGAGGTAATTGGCATTCTGTCCTGATTACTTCCACCTTCTTTTTCATCAGGTCTATATTGTGTGTGATAGATAGTTTTATAAGAAATGAAGGTGTTTGATAATATGGTTCGCTGCTGCTTAAGGTTAGTGATTAAAGACAATCATCATTTTCTCTCAGAGATCTTATTAGCTTTAACATTATTTATTCATATGTGTAAGAAAGAGCCCAGGACCCATCTCCTCAGTGCACTGCATGCTGTTAAAATGTAAGCCCAACTGCCACCGAGCGAGTGCAAAGAGTGTTCTAGGTTTCCAAGCATGATGGAACACAGCAACTTTTTGCAAATGAAATCCACGCACTAACAGTGTGGGTTAGAATAATGGCTTCGAGCCCACATCTGTCTCCAACGTTCACCTGCTTTAGAATAACAGAAGCAGCATGATATTTAAGGGCAAGATGGTAATTTGACGCTGAATCCTCATTTCCAGGATTTTATAACTTTCTATAAACATTACCCTTTGCTTCCAGCCTGCAGTGAGCAAATAGATGAAATGCATGGCATTTCTAGACCCAACATTAATAGTTTAGAAAGTGTCAGTCTTAGATTTAAAAAAAAAAAGGAAAAAAAAATAGAAAATGAGCAGAAGTTATTTTTGGACGAAAGAAAAAAACATGTACTATTTTTGTTCCAAAGGAATGTCTCCCCCTCAATTTATAACCTTCATTCTTGGCACTTTCAATCTATGGAGGAAAAAAAAAATTTACAAACCGCTTAGTTGAAGAAAGTGTCTTGGGAATGACCCACATGTGCTATATTCGTTCCATCACTTCAGTGCTCCCCTTGGATGTGTGTTTTTCTGGCTCACTTACCTCCCATAACCTTCCAAGTTTCCATATAAGTACCCTTCCTGCCCATCTTGACTCTGTGCTCTGAAATCTCTCACCATCCCCCAGTCCCAAATTACATGTTTGTCCTTCCAGCCAGAGACTCTGTAAAGTTCATTAAGACAGATTCTGTCTTTAACTCAGAGGCAGCACAGTCTACTGATAGTGACCTCAACTTTGGAATTGTGCTGCCAGAGTTGAAATTCCAGCTCCACCACCATTTCCTCCATAGATTGAAAGGTGACAAGAAAGCATTCCCGAATTTCTCTGAGTCTGTATCGCCCCATTTGAAAAATGGGTGTAATGATTCAATGTCTCCCACAATGCTGTTGACAAGATCTAAGTCTCCCAGGACAGTGGCCACCACACATAGACACTCAGCCCATCTTTCATGAATGAATCCACATGGAGTGGAGAAAATTCATCGTCTGGGCTGCATTTTCTAGAACTACCCCCGTTTCCCCTAATATTAAGTAATCAGCCAAGCAAAAGCAACCAGGTAGTGTCACTTTCTTCATTAACGCTGTACATTCAGAAAAAATTCAGTTCTATAGGGTCATTAATAAGAGACAGAATAAAAGTAGGAGACTGAATACACACACACACACACACACACACACACACAGAAAAAAGATAGTAGTCTGTGATTTAGATTCTTACAAGGGCCCTTCGGGCACTGAAGGTCTCAGAAGCCAGGGAGTACATGGCAACAGCTGAAAAGCAGAAGAAACCTGCAGGAGATTATGAGCTCCCCTGAGCAAGCTTGTGGACCACTCCAACATACGCCAGTCTTCCCATTGGAGAAGGAACCTCTGGTCTGTATCTGGCCCAAAGGTGTAACACAACACCCACTTTTTGGAATCTGCTTTCAAATATCTCTATGGTCAGTACCTGATAACAACCCCTATCTTCTGATGTGAGGGCCTCCCCCCCACCCCCGAAAGCCCCCAGTAATAAGGAGAATTTTCCACTAATTCATTTTCAGATTTGGCACCACTCTAAATGCTTCAGTCCTTTTACTCGCATTTTTATGTGTCCTCAAATATGGATAACTTTGCGAGAAGAAAATTAAGAGAAATTGCCTACATCTTGGGAAGCAGAAGAAAGGAAAATGGAGTTAGCACTTCGGAAGTGCTGTGAGTCTGGGACAAAGCTGGAAGGGGGCAGGCGTGGTTACTGAGAGAAAAGCACCATGTCCAGGCACAGAGTCTTCAACTCTTCACGTTAACCATCTTTTCTCCTTTTTAAAAATTCTTTCTTTCTTTCATCAATATTTTTGAAAGTTATTTATGTGCCAAATCCAGTGCCTGGCAATAGTACTTAGCAAAGAATTGTTGAAAGAATGGATGGATGGATAAATAAACAAAGACTGTGGCAGGCACTAGTACTTGGGTATTTTATTATTGTTACCACAGACTCTCACGGAGAGAAGTCCAGAGGTTATCTACAGGCATCAATCACTGCCTGTTAAAATACCATATGCTCTCTTATTCATGTTCATCTTCTCAGAGGTGGGGTAATTACAGCCGTGTAAGTCGGAGATCGCAAACCTAAAAGAATTCTTTCCATCCTTATGGTAGCTGGAAGAGAATTTACCCTTCCCCAACCCCAAGAAGACACTGACTGTGCATCCCCCATCTAGAAATGGAAAACCAATCCCAGGGCACTGACTCGTGCCTGAGAAAACTGAGGGGAGTCTTCACAGACCGGAAGCTAATTAAGTTCCACTTCTCAAAGTCTTTGGGAATGTATGATGGCAGGACCAATGGGAAGTCCAGAAGCCTTCGCAGAAGTAGATGGATTTAATTAGAATTAATAAAGAATTGTATTAAGTAGCTTATTAAGATGCAACAATTATGAGCCCATAATATATGCTGAACACTAAATGCATCCCAGAAGAGAGGAAATCCAAAGTGGGGGAGGGGCAAACATTAATTAATCAGTTAATTAATCAATCAATTAAGAAGCTGGGAAAGACCAAAATGCAGTGAGCAAAAGGTACAGTCATTCACAGAATGAGGTTAGCCTTGGGCAAGAACATTATCTAGTATTTATTTACCACTTATTGTGTATTGAAATGCTATGTTTACACTTGATAAAATGTTAATTCTCACATAAAATCCTGACAAAATTGGGGTTAAGAAGGTCACAGATGGAAGAGCTTTATCCACCCCCAAAGCCCACATGATTTCTAACATTCTGCATCTCCACTTGGGAGATGTGTCACAATGCTGGAGCAATGCCTAGACTGTACATAAAGGGCTGGGAGCTGGAAAAGAGACACTGAGTGAGTTTCTGCAAAGGTCCTGTGCACACCAGTCCCCCTTGGGCATCTGAGAAGGGGCCGCAGTGCAGCACGAGGTGAACCGAGACGGGTGGGTGGACTGGCGGGTGGAGTTGCAGCTCAGTGGGGTCTGAGTGCAGGGAGCTTGAAGGCAGAGATGCAAGGGTCCCCACATGAAGGAAGCAAGTGGCTAGTAGCACGGAGGACACTGACCTTCCCTAGAAGCAGCTCTTTAACAAGAAAGGGCACAAACTCAGCCCCACAGATCCCGAGGCTGGTATTCACCAGATGAATGTCTGCAGCCCCACGGACAGGCTGCCATTTAAGATCAGTGGGCTCCTAAGTGCCACAGGCAGCCTAGAAGGATGGGCACTGCCATCGGTGGTTACAAGAAGCATGGGGTGCGAGCATGTCTCACTGCAAAATTGGTGGGATTTGAATGAATTTCTGCACAAATAACAATTTATCTTTCCCATGAAGAGAACAGTTGCATGAAGGGAACTTGGGAGATTCTCTATACATATAATTTTAAAGGAATTAAGAATAAAAGTAAGTTTTATTCATGCACATTTCTAAGTACCTGATTCACCTAAAGAATTGCAAAAGCATTAGGACAGGATAATATCTGTGATAATTAGAATCATTAGTGAAATCAGGAACTAAAACTGTATTTATACCTTGATGTTCATCTTTCATTAAAGCCATTAGTTGCCTGTGACTAAGTAAAAAGTAGTTCTAAATATATTTTAATTGCACATTAAGATCCAATATAGACTTTGAATGACAAAGCAAGTCTATAATCAAGAACTTTCTTTAGAAATCATTAGCTTTGGTCATATAAGTATAGGATGATATTACTAAGAATTCTGTTCTAACAGAATTGTTAATGTTATAAACATCACATTTTTGAAAACACTGAGGTTTTTAAACAAAGAGATAGAATTATGTGATATGCACTTAGAAAGTTCTTATGGTGGATCCCTGATTATGTGAAGGGCTATTTAATGACTAAACTGCAAAACTGACAATGAGCCCCTCCTTAAAACCTTAAGGACCCCATGGCCCTCAGAAGAAAGTCTAAACCCTGTAACATGACAGTAACCTTATTTTCTCCCAGGAACCATGTCCTGCTCCCTCTCCTGGCCTCACTGCTGTTCACTTTCTGTGCTGTTCTTCACGGACAGTGAGGCTCTTCTACCACGATAGCATGACTGAACACTTATGTGATGCTTTACAATACCACCGATGCTCTTCCAAGCACTTTACATATATTAACTCATTTAATCCTCACAGCAATCTTAGGAGGTAAATACTATCATTATATTCATTGTACGTTTAAGAAGCAGGCTCAGAGAAATAACTCACTCAAGCTATCCTAGCAGGGCTTGGGTGTTTTGCTTGCAACGATTGACACTTTATCCTGACAGCTTGCTCTGGCTGATCCCTGCTTGTTCATCCACACCCACGATAATGGAAGACTTTCCTGATGCCCTCTCCAGCCACACCCAGGCCCTCAGACCAGAGCAGGGCGGGCGCCCCTGTGCTCCCACAGCACCTGACACACGGCTCTGCTACACCACTTGGGATTTCTCTTTCCGTCCTTGTGACATTGTCAACTCCTGGCGCACAGTCATGCTCAAAACACATACGTTGAATCAATCCATGAATGAATAAAGGCATTTAGCTAAATAGTGATCCAAATCCAAGTTTTAAACAGTCTTTCTTTTATCTCTTCACAAATACTATTTTCTGTATTTCCTCTGACTAATCAATTCCAAACATTATTATTCTTATTAAAACAAAGACAGTAAAGCATTTAGAAGCCAGGCAAACAGTCATATTTGAAAGTGTTTGTGATCCACTGTGTTTACATCAAGCTAAGTTAATGTAATCACAGTAAATAAAATAAGCTGAAAATGATGAATGCTTAAATGTTATCTTGAATAAATTTTGATGAAGCCTGTTTTCTGCAGGGAAGTATAGTTCTGAATAACTTAATATATTAATTATGGCCAATTGAACCCTCTCAGGGAATTATGATTCCTTTCCGCTGGAGAAGGAAAAGTTTACAATTAGGACACCAGGGGGCAAAAAACTGTATTAGTTTGTGTAAGTTCCTATCAGCCTAACTGGGGAGCCTGGCTGACACCGGTCCACACACGGTGCAATCAGGCACGGGGCTGAGAGAACTTAGGCACCACCCAGTACTCACACGCATCATGGGTAATAATGATCATAAAAAAAGAGAGAGAAACTTGCAGTTTTAGTCCCATAGCTTCAGATTTGATCCATTTGTGATTGTTTGCCATAGTTTTAAGCAGAATTATCATTTTAACCCAGTTATTTTAATATTTCCTGACTCAAGGAATTATCAGTGTTTTCAAGACCCCAGACAATTCAGTCAAACCTGGAGCATGTCGTAGGATGTGTATCAGCCACGAGACGCAGCCCAGTCTTGTGTAGGGATGCAAAAAATTACCATGAACATCACTAAAATCAGCCAGTTCCCCAAAAATCATCTTTTCTCATGATTCTAGGATTAAGAGGTACCCTATAAATATTTCCTTTAAGTTAGTGTGTAGATTCTCACATGATCTTTGTAAAACCATCGAAACATTAAAAAAAAGAGAATAAAATCAATCTTAATCTTTTATTTATTACTTGATGTCAATAAGACAATATCATTTTTTTCTCCCTCTTTCTCATCTCCTCTTCCTTCTCTTCCTCCTTTTTCTTCTTTGTCAAGAAATGTAATTGATCAGGTGTGTTGCCTGATTTGATGGTTCAGGAAGCAATGGGAGGAAAGGAAGATACGGGAGAACAGATAATTGTTCGTGATCTGGGACTTCTTGGGGACATCTAAGGAGGAATAGTTTCATGTAAGTTTGAACACCAATAGCATAGCCATTAGTTAAAAGTGTCAAGCAGGTGGAGGAGACAGGAAAGCAGTTGCTGGACCTTCATCTGTGTTCACAGGGGCACCGACAGCTGGGCTAGTGGGAGATGGAGACTGCACGGCTGCAGAAAGAGACCGGGCAGGTCCTTCCACATGACCTCCGGACCCCTGCGTCCCATCTGAAGAAACTCATTTGCAAATCTTTCAATAGTTCCATGCCTTCCTAAGGCGTGAAAATGCTCCATCCAGGAGAGAGAGGTCAAGGAGGGAGTACAGGTGGGAAGCACGTGCCAAGAGCCTTTGATCATTTCTGATAAAGAAGTAAGAATCACTGATGATTGCATTAAAAACATGAGCACCATTCTCAAAGCATCAAATATGCCTTTCTCTAAAACTGTGGTCATTGCAAAGAAATAAATGATTTTTCTATTTAAAATGTGTTTCCTATTTTAGGATTTTGCCATTTTTAACATATGAAACGTATGCCAAGTCCTTCAGTGATCTCTGTTCTTTCTTCAACATTTCTAGACACAAGACTCTTAAAATTAAGATAACATCATCAAAAAAAATCTTTATGGCACACCTACCAGGTGCGCGACACCGTGCTGAGGCAGAATTTATAACTATTTATAGTGTAATATTGCATATAATATATTTTTTAAAGTCCAAAGATAACGGTGCTGCCTGCCTGTCTTGTCAATGATAGAAGTTCATGACATTTGATTTGAGTCTTTGTGAGAGGCAATGTTATTCTGATTTAATAGCTTCCATCTGCTCTTCTCATTTTCAGTGCTCCTTTTACAGTTTCCAAATTCCACCCTGTACCCTCCAGGGAAATTTTCCCAAGCATTGATTCTATTCATCTATGAATTGGAGGAGGGGGGTGTTCTGCAGCCTCTGGTTTTGTTTATTGATCTGGATTGTTAGGCAGCTTGTAGACACGCATACACTTGCTTTTCTAGTTCTTTCTTTTTCTTCTTCTTCTTTTTTTTTTTTTTTTTGATATCGGGAAGGGCTAGGTAATCAGAAAGACTTAATTCCCAGCCAAAACATAGTGTTGAGACATTCCTTTGCAAAGTTAAAGAGAGGAACGTTCCACGAATAAAGACGCATAGCAAAGAGACCCCTCCCACATTGCTAATCTGTCACATTTACCTATTACCATAAAACAAGAAAAACACTTGTTCAAATTGACTTGTTTGAAATAAAAGAATGGGAATCTACAGCCCACTTCGCAATGATTAGTTCAGTGTTAACACAAATATATCACATTTGGGAAGTCCCATAGGCATACTGGCCACCTGTGGCATTATTTTTAAACTTTTCTTTTTTAAAGTAGGTATTACAGTAAACTGGATAAAAATAAGTATAATTCTACCTTGACATTATACACCATTGGATTTCATGCTAGATGCATGAAGTCAAGTACTGAATGTACAATGTGTTTCACTCCACTACACCAAAGGCTTTACAAATGTGTTCACTCTCATACAATTCAGGAGGAGAATTCACATTTCACAAACACCCACTGTGTTCCTGATATAAGATTAATCAGGTATGCTGTGTTATTTGGGGGAAAGCCATGTTTTGCTATGTCTTGACACTGAAATGCTTTCATTTTCAGTATAAAAATCTCAGGTGGAGACATGTATCGACGTATTTCAAATTAATAATGAAAGTGCCAGGAATCTATGCACCTTTGGTAATGCATTTCCCATACCTACTGGCCACAGAGTGGGACTCATGTTTTCAGACACGTATTTGGGGGAAATTTACTTGAATTCTTTAGGGAAATGTGAGATGCATTGAAATGGATGAAGCTGTCTGGGTTTGGGGTAATGGGAGCTGCCGTTTTAGAAACATGGAAGAAACTTAGACAATGAATAAGATGTGGGTTTTCAAGTTTCCTTTTGCGCTTGTCTGAGGCATCTTCATTCCCTGCGTGTCGTTTGACTCTAGACTGGCCTGGAGCGCTGTCACCCAGCTTCCCACATCCTGCTCAGAAATAGCTCAATATCCGGGCACAAGTCTGTCCATCACTGTTCCACCTGTTCCAACTAAACACTTTCCTTCAAGCGAACATTTCTGAATTGAAAACCAAATTAATGCGTCCTCCGTTATGTTGCTGTGGCTTCCAAGTTCTGTTTTATCTGATTCGTCTTTAGATAGCTAGATAACTAAAATAAGTCCCCTGTCAAACCCTCAGGGTAATGTAAAATTCTGTCTGCTCCATGTACCCCCTGCTTGTGCTCCCATGACAACCACCCTGATAATTCATTTACTTTATTAGCAAATAGTTTTGCTTATTTTGCTCACACTATTAACCTGGTCCTCTACTTAACTGGATTTTAAAGTCTTTGATGGCACAAGGTAGGTCTTTGTATCTTCTACAGTGCAAGCCTCAGTGCCTTAAACTGTTTGAAATAGTTGTCTGAAATAGTTGTTTACCAGAATGAAACCCCCAAATAGTCATTCATGTCTACATTTATAAATTTATTCATTCACTCCACAAACTGTACTGAAGACCTGCTATGTGCTCCTCATTGTGGAAGATGCTTGAGCTATGAATCTGTACAACACTGAACCCAGAGCGTCTGGAAAGGACCCACTAGCGGTAACCCTTAGTCTGGGTTTGTATCTCGTGAAACAATGAATATATTATTTTAAAATAAGGGTTGTAGTAGATTCTAGCTGAATGGAATTATTATAAAAGTAAATAAAATGTAGATACCTAGATCATCTCAAATCAGTTTGATACGTTAGTTAATTCTTAGACGTTAGCCCTAATTAATCACCCAGCTAGATCCTCTATTAACCAGTTATTTCTCAGATTTTCAAATTTTTAAAAACTTCAAATACATTTTCTCTAAATAATTTAATTTTTGAAGAATTTGTTTTGTCATCACTGGCATGTTAAACATGTTTTCTCCTTTTTTTTTTGCTTCATTATTCATTGCTTTGGTAAATTTTAACTAGCTAATTTCTCTGCTTGAAAGCAATCTCAACTATAACTCAATAAAAAAATGTAAAAAAAAAAAGAAAGAAAGCCATCTTTTCTTTCTCTCATGTAGATGGTTTAAATGTCCTTCTTTGATCTAATTAATTTTTTTTCTTGGTGTTCTTGGACACATTGTTGAAGCACCTATTAAAATGTTGATGTTCATTCTACTCAAAAGCAATACACAAAAATTAAATGTACTGCACACATTTTTACCATTAAAAGTAACGTGGAGTAGAAACCCAGCATACTGAGTCAATTTACTGCATAACAAAATTATAGTAATTGTTGTCTAGTATTGACCACCCTTTTCAAAGTTCTGTTAATTTTTCAGCTTATATTTTATTTCCTTTTTCTATATTTGCATTTTCTGGATTTAAATACAATTTTGTTACTTTAAACATTTTAAAAAATATTCAGTTCCATTGAATTTGTATTCCTTGTTCACACCACTCTAATTTCAAATTCTACTGCACAACATTTTATAATCATTCTCATGTTTTTTTCAAACACATAAATGTATAATTATTTTTATAAAACATCAATTGCTTTGACCTTCCACTGGAAGATCTACTGTCAGCTACAAGATTATAGTACTTTTCAAATATTTTATTTGGTGCTGATTCATATCACTGAGTCAAATTTCTCACTAAGACAATTTAGAACACAATGTTCACAATAATATGAGTCAGCATTTAAAAAATACAAATACACATTTCACAGTTAATTTTAGGAGTTACTCGAAATAGTTGCCTTTTTGAAGACTGTACACATTATGTTTTATTTGTGTGCTATGTTTAAAACCAAATGCTTATTGTATTCTTAAATTGAAGTAAAATTCAGCTTTTTATTTGAAGGAAACCAATGTTACCTGATGTTCCCCCTATCTAATTCTTTCGAAATCCTTAGTTCTAATATTCTGTTTTCTAAATGACTTTCTATTGTCATTTGCTAGAAACTTTGTTTTGCTCTTTTTTTTTTTTTTTCTGAGAGACCTGCCTTACAGACTCAAATGATAAAACTTATTCAAGGAAGCAGAAAGCTAGCTGGGGCTGTGATGTGACAGACTGAGGGGAACCCCATCCTGAAAGACTTTCGTATTTGAATAGCAAGCTTTTAAAATGCCAGCTTCTTTGTCTCAATTGTATATTCATAAATACTTATTTTCTCTATACACATTTCAAACTTTTTGTGCTAACAAAGATTGATCAGACCAACCCATATGTAAGTGCTTTTACCATCGCAAACTTGAATTCATCCATAAAAAACTTTAAGAGGAAAAATAAATGACATTAAGTTTGCATTTCCCAAAAGATGATCAAATCCATATAGGCCAATAGTAATAATACTGACCATATGCTATTATTATCTGCACAACACGCTGGGGACAATGTAACACTTAACAAATAGGTCCAACTTAAAGACTCACGATCAAAGCAAGCTAGCATAAGCAAATACAACCATCAATAAATACCTAGATGGTGGCCTGATACAAAGTATGTAAATATTTATGAGCGTGTAAGGTAGAAATTTTGATATTTACAAAATATCATATACTTAAGGAAATGTGATGTGCAGAATCTTGAGCAAGATTTTATAACAGACCAGTCCTCTCAAAATATTAGTAAAGAAGTCGATGTTAACATTACACAAACACTGATGACCGTTGCCAAACAGCCCAAGAGAGTGCAGCATCCACATTGTCGGGGTTTATGACCGGTAATCATCATTGTCTCCTGTCCCACCTCCAGTATCAGTAGCCAGAGTCCCTAAGCAAACATCCTTCTGTCCAATCTTTAACTAAAAGAAGACTTTCCCCCATGCATTTAGTGGTGACAAGATGGCCTATGATTTGAAGAGTGACACAAACGACACCTTGATGACCATTCAGACACACTGGGGGTATGGCACACTTTCTGCTGAATTCAACTGCTTGGGGTGGGGAAGTGCAGTTCTTGCAAATAAGCCTGTCCTTGAGGTGGGGGGAGCAGGGACACTGATTTAGAAGAAGGGCATTTTAAATCACTCACCACCTATTGTCATCAGTTCGGCCGCAACATTTTTCTGCACTGTTTTCCAGTTGAATTTTCAAAACGTTTCTGAGAGGAAGAACCTCACATTTTAATATGTCAGTCTGAAATGTGGCATTTTGTTTTTCAGTTGTATTTAAAGATCATCCTACCAATAGTTATTTGGGGGGGGGGTTCTTGTATTCTGCAGGCTCCCTCCTCCCTCCCTCTCTCCCTCTTCATTACACTCTCCACCATCAAACCATCAATTGTCTGCATCTGTTATTTTCTAGAAACCTCTTATGTATTCCATCATTTTTTGTTAGGCTTTTGTGTTTCTTAGTTGCCACAATTTCCCCCTTCTTTCAGCCACAACCCCAGGCACTTCCTACTGGAGAACGACACCAAACAACATGTCAAGAGCCTTTCAAAATTGCTGCCAGATTTCAGTGACATTCCTCCAGCATATGGAGTACTGATGTGCGGAAAACAAGGCCGAGCCACCTGACGCTCACCGCGTCAGGAAGCCCCAGTCTGCTGGCATGTTCTGGTTCAGATTTGCAACGTAAACAGGACTTAAAAACTGTGTTTTAAGAAAGCATCTAAGTAGAAGTTACCAAAAATGTCTTCTTCAATCAGTCGTGTCCCACTTTTCAAGCCCTGCCAATAAAGAAGAAAATATTAAGATAAAACAAAAACTGAAATTATCCCTAAGGGATTCTGGTCAATAGAATAATTTAGTTATAATTTAAATATATTATATGTTATCTCGGATGAAGACAACATTCTGTGAGAGCTGAAGGCGTGCTCTCCTTTTTGGAGAGGCAAGCCTCTTACAGAATACAAAATTCGAGTTGAAGAGAAAATATACAAGAGTTAGGAAATTCAGTAAATACCCACTCAGATCAATGCTCATGAAATAATCATCTACTTTGTTCAGATACACCTTTTAACTTATTAATAAATTAGTATTTGTTTAACAACATACATAGCATATATGTAAATATATATGCGAATTCATGTTTATACATATATGTGTAAATGTATATTTAGTACTTTAACAGCTTTTCTTATTATATTAGAAAATTACCTTAATATTTTTTTCTCTGTGATTTATCATAACATTTTGTGTATATTTCCCTGTGCTGTACAGTGTAATCTTGTTTATCTATTCTACAATTTTGAAATCCCAGTCTATCCCTTCCCACCCTCCACCCCCCTGGTAACCACAAGTCTGTATTCTCTGTCCATGAGTCTATTTCTGTCCTGTATTTATGCTTTGTTTTTGTTTGTTTGTTTGTTTTTGTTTTTGTTTTTTAGATTCCACACATGAGCGATCTCATATGGTATTTTTCTTTCTCTTTCTGGCTTACTTCACTTAGAATGACATTCTCTAGGAGCATCCATGTTGCTGCAAATGGCATTATGTTGTCGGTTTTTATGGCTGAGTAGTATTCCATTGTATAAATATACCACATCTTCTTTATCCAGTCACCTGTTGATGGACATTTAGGCTGTTTCCATGTTTTGGCTATTGTAAATAATGCTGCTATGAACATTGGGGTGCAGGTGTCATCCTGAAGTAGATTTCCTTCTGCATGAAAATTACCTTAATATTAATATGAGTTTAGACTTGCATAGTATGCAACAGTTTGGGGCAAATGTTGCTATTACAAAATTTCCAGATGGAGGTAAATTTGTCCCATTGGTTCTATATTTCCTAAATAAGCTTTAATCTCTTTAATAATGAAAAGAACATAAAGATTAAAACAAAGAATATTAGAGAATGACACCAGTGCCTAGAACTGATCTTTGCAATTCAGTTTATTATAGATTTAAATCAGCAACTCTTCAAAGATGGCTTGCTAGACTCAGATTAATTGTTTTACCTTTAAAAATATTTTTGTCAGTGTTCTGTATGTACATGTATTTTTGGACATAAAAAGCAAGTCACTTTAATAGGCACTGAGTTGTTTAATAAGTTCTGAAAATTCAGAAATACTTTTCACAAAATGAATAATGATGGAGTATATTTCACAGAGGTGTCTCGTGACCTAAATGACATGATGCAAGTGCACTGACAGCTCAATGTCTGGCATGTGATCAGCGCTCCACAAATACATTATCAGTTTTATTTAAAATGTTTGCTATTTTTATTGATATAGTTTTATTTTAAATATTTGAAATGGATATAATCTTTTCAGCATTTCTATGGTGGACAATAATTGGCTAGACTATTGGAATGTTAGCT
Source organism: Vicugna pacos (assembly GCF_048564905.1). Taxonomy (NCBI): domain Eukaryota; kingdom Metazoa; phylum Chordata; class Mammalia; order Artiodactyla; family Camelidae; genus Vicugna; species Vicugna pacos. Next base: position 4,431,806 of record NC_133014.1, on the reverse strand, counting down.
TCTCTCATGTTGAATTACCCTCAGATCACGTGTACCAATCTTCTATGGCATCTCTTGGATGTATCAGTGTTGGTCCCTGTCTTCATTCCCAGTATGATTAGCCGAAATTCACCTCCCCTTGAACATCGTATTCAGACCTGCAGTTGGTCTCATTTGCCTTTTAATCTATTTCTCACTAATTTTTAATATAATCCTTTTCTCAAAAAAGCTGCTTTTAACTCTCTATACTAGAGCGTCACTATTCCGAGCAGTTATTTCAAACCCTTATGAAAATAAAATAGTTTTCATCATGTGTAAAGTGCTCTAGCACAGAAATAAAATAAAATACAAATTTAACAACAACAAAAAAAGGTGAAAACAAACTGTACTGATAAAACACATTCTAAGTAAAATACCAGTGATCTATCATAGTGTGTTAAGTGGTTAATGCCTCCTTGGGAATATATTTTATTTAGGAAACAGAAGGATTAATTTTAGGATGCTGTTAAAATCATTTATCACATAGAGTCAAAAATAACCAGATAGTTATTTCAAAGGCATGAAAATCCTTCCAAATTTTAAAAATTAAAAATTAAATAATGCAAAGATTGCCTATACCTACACCAGAGCTAGAAAGATGCTTTCTTGCAGTGAAGAAGGATAAACTATTCCAAACTGACACATTGTATAGAGACAAAACTCGGGGTCGGGGCGTGGCACAGAGAGAGAGAGGGGGAGAGGGGAGCACTAAATCCAGGAGTGCATGAAGGATGCTCATTGTCAGTTCTCACAACAGCAACGTGATACGAAAGTAATGAGGAACCTAACCATTGTAAAGGAGGAGATATTTTTCATTATGTATATAAACTTTCTTCATGTATCTGAAATATCCAGGAGAATCAATAGTTAAAATAAAAACCACATAAAATAAATAAAAGAGTTCAACAGGAAGACCGACCATTAAAAAATAAATAAGAAGTCTATAGATTTTCTAAAGTGAATTAGAGTGCTCAGTAGAGGAAAATCCCCTTCATACATATATATACACACACACATATATATGTGTATAACATTGTACGAATAATGAGAAACAGGAATTATTTCTATGAAAAACCCACAAATATTTTCTTGGTATATGAAGTATGATGACTAAATGGAGATATAAAACCATTCCTATGAATAGTTAATGCACAACAGAGAGTTATTAATTAATTCCAAATTAGTGAGTCTTTCTGCTATTCAACATAAAGATTGAGGTAGGAAACCTCAGGTTCCCCTCTTCCAGCCAATCTTCCGTCAGTACCTCCCAGTAGCCAATCCTGCAAAACCTAACCAGATTTGTCAGGCGGATGTACACATGGAGGTCATCCTCCTTAAGTGGAAAGGAGGCGCGTAGGTCTAAGAGCAAACAAACGTGGGCACCTCCACTTCTTCACTCACCCTCTGCTCTTTATGCTCTAGTTTACCACTTGCTGTCCTTACACTCGAGCTGTCTTTAAATCCCACAGAACTAATTTACATTTTCTCTTCACAGAATGAGACTGTAAATGAAACAATGATGCTCTCTCGAAATCTTGCAAAAAGGAGATACACCTCCTGTCACTCCCCAGATCCACTTCTGGGGATGTCCATTGGTCTTCCGCCAAGATCCCACTCGGAAATACTGTAATCCCAACCCTGATTATAAAGTTGAATACCACCAACATTATTCATCATTCTTAAAATAGTAGAGGAGGCAGAAAAAAATAGGGATCTACAAATACGTACTTGAAAAATACAGACTTGTTTTCCAAAGTGTGAATTAGCCTGCAGTTGATACTTGTGAATTCTTGTCCTAGCCCTCTCTTTCCCTTCACACTGAGGACACAGAGTCTAGAAACTCAAGTAAGTGCACTTCTATCAATAAATATGATGTGATCTACCTTTATATTCCAATCTTTTTGGATTTACACCCTTAAAACACATTCCACAGATACTTCTTAGACACCCAACGTAAACTGTCAAGAGTGTGTAATTATTTTGGACTTGTCCCTCTGCGAATGTTGGTCTCTGATTCTGGTTATAGATCTGAATGCATAAAAGAGACAGTGAATATGAGCCTTGAGGAAAATGGGCTTTCTTTTGCCAAAAAAAAAAAAAAGTTACTATGTGGGCAGTATAAGGCCTTTGTCTCCAGAAAAAGAAGATGCATCTGACAGGAGGAAAAGGGATGCTTCTGCTGGAAAGGCAGGCTCGATGAAATCTGAAGTTTCGAGATTTTCAGAGTTTTCTGAGTTCAGCCTGACGGCCCCACTTAAGTCTTTCCCACTTCTCTCGAGTCGCTATCTTAAGCTTTAATAGAGAACATGGTGAGGATATGCAGGCTATGTGTTTTGTGTTTCTGCAACAGGAACAATTAAAATCTGGGGCTGGGCTGTTTACCCATCTATGCCCTGCACTTCGAAGACATAAGAATTAGCTTTAAGTTTTACCAAATTACAGTTTTGGTAAGACATAATTTTCTACAAAGAGAACTAACTCTCAAAATTTTTAAAGTTATAATGATGAGTCTTCTAGGTACCTTTTAAAATATTTTTAGAATTTCTAATGCCAAATCCTTTTCCATTGCTGGTTGAGCTTGGTGGGGGTGTGTCTCATCTACCTGCATTAGTGTTGCCAGCTGTTGAGTAAGTTCATTAGCGTTTTCAAAGTCCTTTTTATTCAATCTATAGGAAGATGGCTTCTATTCCATTAATATTCACTGTAACTTTATTATTTATTTCCTCCTTTAAATAAACTTGTGGTTTACATTCTGACTTCTTGAAATAAATCATTGATTTTCAGCTCAGTTCTTTTCTAATATATGCATTTAAAATTACTCTAAGAGCATCATTAGAGCATCGCAAACGATATGAAGTACTTTCTTTATAATTCAGATCATAATTTTTCTTTTCCTTTTTGTTTATTTGGTGAATGAATATTAGCTAATTTCTGAAACTTGGAGTATTCACAATAGCTGTTTGTCATTGATTTCTTGTTTAATTTTACTGCAACCAGAGAACATAGCTTACCTGGTTTCGTTCCTCTGCCATTTGTTGTTTTATGGGTCCAGCATAAGATCATGTTCGGTAAATGCATGCTGATATATACTATGTGTATGTTTGTATACATTTGTGGATAACACTGTTTGCATTTCTGCTTACTAATTTTTTGTCTGCTGTTTCATTGTATTACTGGGAGAGATTTGCTGAAATTACCCACTACTTGGTTTTTGTCTATACCTCCTTTTATTTTGGCAATTTTTGCTTTCTACACGGTGATGATGTGTGTTTAAATATACATCATTTCAGAATAAGTTCGTCTTGTGTATTGGAACTTTAAATAATATGAAGCATTTCACTTTACACTTTACAGTCATGTCTTAAATTATATTTGCTTGAAATTAGAATATCTAAGTAAGCTCTCTTTCTCTCTCCCTCCCTGAATGAATCATCAGTTTTTCTTGATGTGAAAATGATTTGAAATTTGAAACTACTTTCACCTCTGAAGGATATTTTTGCTGGTTATACGATTCGACTCATCCTTTTAGGAAAATTCTTGACCTTTCTATCTTCTCAGGTTGTTTCTGTCCCTTTTCCAGCTCCCCTTTTGGGACAACATTCCCCACATGTTAAGCTCCTTTCTGTGGTTTCTGTCATTTTATTTTTTCCTGTGTGATTCCATCTAAATTTTCACTTTATCTGTCTTCCAGTTTATCCCCTACATGTTATTATCTTTAGAACTCTATTAAGCTATATTTAAGCTGTCATTAAATACATCAACTGAGCTATTTCCAGTTATTGTATATGTATTTGCATCCTATTCATGGACAAACTTAGATCCTTAACACAACATGCGTGCATTAGCTCTCAGTTCTATAAGCTAAAACTCCAGGTGGTTTTGATTGGATTTGTTGCTTAGGGTCTCAGAGGGTCAAAATCAAGGTGTTGGCCATACTGGGCTCTCATCTGGATGCTCTGGAGAAGAATCTGATTCCAAATTCCCCCAGGTTTTGAGTTCAGTCGCTTGCCGTGGGAGGACAGAGGTCCCCGTTTCCTTTCTGGCCATCAGATGGTTTTTGTTTTTGTTTTTATTTTTCCGGCTCCTAAGTCACCCACGTTCTTTGACATGTGGCCTCTTCGAACTTCAGAGCCAAGAACAGCACGTTGAATCTCCCTCATGCTTTGAATCTTTGCCTCCCTCTTCTGCTGCTGACCAAGGAAAACTCTGTTTTTAAACTGTCCATGTGATTAAACTATTCCCACCTGGATAATCTTAAGATGAGCTAATTAATAATAGAATTACATCTCTTTGCCATGTAACCTAACATAACCAATAGGAATAATGCAGGATGGAAAATGTCATGGAACTGTCTGGAATTCTGCCCACCACAATTCATTTCAGATGTAGAATCTCCATTGGATTTTTTTTTTCAGTTTTTGTTCAAATTATCCAACTTTTAATTTCTTAAACGTATTGATTAATTATAGTCATTTAAAGTCTGAGACTGATTTCTCCAAAATGGGAAATATCTTACGCATCTGTCTCTGTTACTTCATTTTTCCCCCATACTTGGTTATTTTTGATTAAACGTCTGTCATTGTGTGTGAAAAACTGTAGGTTTAGTCTGAGACACTGGGTGACTTTATCTTCCTCTGCAGAGGATTTATTTTTTATTTTAGCTGACATTCCAGCTAGCAAAGATCATCTGAGATTGAGCTGATGTGACAAAAGGTTTAAATCTCTAAAAGGGCTGCTCTATTTATGATTTATCTAATTCCTTTTATAGGATTACATCCTATAGCCTGCGATATTTATCAACCACTTGCTACCTGGTGAGACCTGAGATTCAAATCTTGCCCCTCTCCGTAGAGACTGCTCAGGGCATGGCTCTGTTTTCCCGGGTGCTCTCAAGCTACTGTCTGCTCAGATTTTCCATCTCTCACCCACAGTTTTAGACTGAGTAAGTGCATCCAGGTGTCAATCATTACAGAATACGAGGCTCTCCTCCCTTGGCTGATTTGAGTGTCTCTCGTCCTCACATCTTTGACGTCTATCTGACATCTCAAGCAGTTGACTTAAAAAAATTCATATTTTCTAGTTAATTTTATTTTAACTAACTTTATTGAGGTGTAATTTACAAAAACTAAAACTACCTATTTTCATTGTGAAGATCAATGAGATCTGACAGATGAATATACCCAATGTAATCATCATCGCCAAAGCAAGACTTAGAACATGTTCATCACCCCAGAAGATGCCAGTGTGACAACTCCCAGATGCTCCCCACTCCACCCCAGGGCACCACAGAACTGGCCATCAGTACGGAGTTGTCTCTGCAGAATTTCACATGAATGGAATCTTAGAGTAGGATTTTGTTTTGCCTTTGTTGTTCTGATGTCTAAATTCAATGCAAATTTTTTGGCAATTCATTCATGTTGCTACATGTGTCAGAAATTTGCTCCTTTTTATTGCTGAGTATTATTCCATTCTATGAAAGAGTTTATGAATTTATTTAGTGAAACATACTTGTGTTGCTCCAAATTTTTTACATTATGAGTTAAATGGCTTTATGCATTCTTGTACAAGATTTTGTGGACATGTGTTTTACTTTATCGTAAGTGAGTATCTAGGAGTGGTGGCAGTGGGCTTTAAGGAAAGTATACATTTGAAATTATAGAAACTTGGTAAGCTGATTTTCAGATGGTTGTGTCATTTTACATTTCCAGCAGCACGTGTGAGAGTTGAAGTCGTTCGATATACTTGTCAACACTTAGTATTGCCAATACCTTAAATTGTAGCCACTCTAGTAAGTGAGTAATGGCATCTCATGTTGGCTTTAGCATGCATTTTTTTTTAAGAATAAGATGTTGAGCATTTTCCCATGCTCCTTGGCTATTTGTACACTTTTTTTGCAACAATGTATGTCCAAAGCTTTGCCATATTTAATTGGGTTTTTCCAAATTTTGAGTTATAAAAGTTCTTTAAACATTCCAGATACATATCCTTTTTCAAAACTATATATATGATCTATATAATAAATAGTTTCTCCCAGTGAGTGTTCCTGTATTTTTACTTTAATGTTGCATTTCAAAAGGTAATTTTACATTTTTTTGATAAAATTAAGTTTATCAATTTTTTTCCTCATGCTTTTCGTCTCCCATCTGGAGAAATTATTGCCTTCTTGAAGTTTGCAAAGATCTTCTCTCATGTTTTCTCCAGAACTTTTTCCAGTTTTACATTTTCCATCTGGGAGTATAAAGCATTTCAAGTTAAATATCATAGAGACATTGTGGTAATGGGGTTGACGTTGTTTTTCAAGGTAAATATTGAGCTGTCCAGCACCATTAGTTGAAAAAACAATCCTTTTTTTCTCTTTGAATTATGTTGGCATCACTATAAAAATGACTACATATGTGGATCTGTTTCTGGACTCTCTGTTCTATTCATTGATACGTATGTCTGTCCTTACGGCAACGCCACCCGCCATTGATTACCTCGGCTCTGTAGTAAGCCTTGATTAGGTAGTACCAGTCTCCCAATTTTGTTTGTTTTCAGAATTATGTTGGCTATTCTAATTCCCTTGCCTTCCCAGGTGAGTTTCAGAATCCGCTTGCCAATTTCAACCTCCTGCCCCCTTAAAAAATCTCATATGGCATTTTGATTGAAATTGTATTGAATTTATGGATACCTTTTGGGAGAATGGTCATTAGATAATATTAATTCTTCTAATCAATAAATTTTATAGACCTTTCCAACATTTAGATCCTCTGTAATTCTTTGCAGTGTTTTGCGGTTTTCATCAGTTTTACAAATACATGGATGCCATGATTCAAAAACTGCTAGCATTGTAGAGCAACCACAGTATAAAGGATCAAGGACATATGTTCAGTTTTGGTTACTCTCTTCTTCTTAGGCTGTATTTTTTTAAATAGAAATGAGTTGAAATAATGGTTCTAAAACATATTTCTGTATTAAAATTGTATATGTCGAGCAAGAGTGGACTTCATTGTGAAGAGTTTTTGGAAGATGTTCCATTATTTCACACGCCCACCAAGCATTAACTGAGGCCCAGAATGTAAACTCTACCTGGGCAAGCACTTTTGTTTATTTTGTTCATTTCTATATCCCCAAAGCCCAGCAGAGATGCTGACACACGAAGAATATTTAATAAGTATCTGCTGAATGGAGGAGGAGGGAACTGACCTTATAAAATTCAAAATTAAATATTAAATGAGAAAAATAAGAAAATAAAATATTGGTATTATCACGGGACCTTCCTACTCTAAAACTCTGGAAACTGCTGACTTCTAGTCTAAAGAATTACAGGATTTTTATGGATGTCTGGAAAATTATGTCTTCTTGGCCAGATACATATTACTTCAAACCAATCTGAGGATGAAAATTCTGTATATACGATCTTGCGTATTTCTTTTCTTAGTACCTAAAAATAAATATACCCTTCTGGCATTTGACAAATGCTATCAAAGTGAATAAATTGGGAATTAATCATATGCAATCATTAGGGCTTGATGTTTGCTCATCTAGGTTGAGACTGAAATCAATCAAATGAACTAACCTCTGTGCAAAATGTCAGTTGATTCTGGGCTTGCAAACAATAAAGCTAATAAAATTACTTTTATTGAGCTCTGATATTATTAAATTAATAAAACTCATTGGGAAGAGTTTTTAAAAATCAATTTTATTTCCATGCTCATTTTTTTTAACTAAACAGAATTAGCTTCAGGCTTCGCTCTTACTCTTTCTTTCTCCTGTTTGTGTCGTGGCTTGCCTTCATACACGGATCTTCTTACCGCTTGATCTATAGCAATAACCTTTTAATAAGTTTCCCTGTTTTGAGTGTCTCATCCATTCAATTTGTCTCAGATGGATGGCATGACATCTGTCTCCTCCAATCAAAAACCTACAGGGACTCCCCACTACACGAGTCTAAGTTCCTCTCTCTTCAAAAAATGATCCCTGCTGCTTCTACCTGCCTCTTAAATATCTTTTAAACACAGGCATTTCTCTCCATCACTATTACCAACATGTTGGCTCAGGCTACCTCTTCTATGACCTGGATCGTTGCAAGAGAAACCACCATAACTCCGCCCTGCTCTTTCATCTTCTACATACGTCCTGTGGACCCAGAGTCAATTTTAGATTAAATCTGATCACATCTTCACAAACCTGCCCTGCTTACTACAGTAAAAAGTGTTTGTTTGTTTGTTTGTTTTTTGCAGGTAGACCTATGCCCAGCTTTTCTGTGTTGATCTTTATCACAGGGAACTATTTCCTCCGCTTCTTCCCCCCTACTTTTACCACAGTAGGTGGTAAAAATGGAAAAGTGCCTCCAGCTTCCACCGGATAGTCGCTCCCTCTGTGACCCCAGTTATCACTGAGAATGCCAGCCGGTGCTCTTTCTTGCACAGGAAGCTCTATCACACCCCTGCCCCTTGTATGCCTTCAGCCTCATGCTAAGTGGTGTCTTCTAGCTGCATCAACCATCAGCTGTGCCATCAGTTACCAGTAAAACTTCTTCAGCTGGAAGGCTCTGATGTGGTTTCTGTTTTCTTGGAGTCCTGACTGATACACGCATCTTCTCATTATACTTGGGATGAAACCCAGTGGCCTTTACCAAAGCTGCAGGGGCACCTGTGACCTGTTCCTTGCTGACATCAGTGGCCTCATCTCTCACTTCTCTCCTTCTCACCTACTGTAAATTCACCTTAATAATCCCTTATCCCTGCTGCTGGGAACACGCTTGCTTCTACTGAGTCACCTTTTAATTCTCAACATGGATCAAATTATTTTGACTCAGATTATGTTTTTTGCTTCTGTGCCTTGGATTGCTATCAACTATGTGCTTGTGTAATGATTTGGTTAAATTGCCACTTCCCCTACTAAACCGCAAAGTACCAGAGGTTGTGTGTAGACCAAGAGACTGTCTGAGTGAGTGGCACGCAGGTGACACTCAGCACGTATTTGTTGAGCTCACTTTCAAAAGCCTCATTTGCATGATTTTAAAAATTACTGAGCACTAAATACTATGAATATGAAGAATTCATGTTCTGGTAGAGAAGAGAAACAAAAGACATAGGATTGCAAGTAGTGATGTGCCAAGGTCCATGGAGGATGTTAAGACAGAGTGATGTAGGACATCGTGGAGATGGCTCTCTCATGGACTGGGGCAGGAGGCTGCTGTCAAAAATCCAGAAATAGCAAAAGTAAAACCACGAAGTCAATGCATAGCATTTAGTAAGGCTTTATTGTGCACATAAGGACAGCTCGTGAACTGGGACCTTCCAAATCCAAAGTTTGATCTAAAGTTCAGGGGCAAGAAGTTACAGGGTGGCTCATATAGTGACAAGGAGGACCTCATGACAATGATTGGCTATCACAATGGGACTTCCCAGATGGCAAAGGATTGGTTCAAAGTCATTACCTCATTTTTAGGAAGATGACTTAAGCTGTTTTGTTTTTTTTTATGATTGTCAAAGGCATTTACAAGAAAGAAGCTAAGTCAAGTTCATGACATAAGATAGGTGCAGTTTTGCTCGTGGGGCTTATCTGGTCTCGTCTGCTCAGGGCATTCTCAAACTGGGTCTCCAGTTTGTTTTTAATTTTAACATTGGGATAGAATGACCAAATTTATACTGGTGAGCTTGGAGATATAGATATTTAAGGCCAGGAGTCTCAGGTATAAATGCACCTAGGAATCCACGACCATTTAAAAAAAAAAACAAAAACAAAACTCTAATGTCCATGCATCACCCCTGAGGAAATAAATTAGCAATTCTGGTGTAAATCCTTTTTTTTTTTTTAAATTCTGTTCTGCAGCCAGGATTGACAATAACTGATACGTGAAAGGTCTCAGTAATGTGCAAAATGGTAGAAATGTTCAAGGAATGTGGATAAATGAACTTCACACAGTCCACTTCCACTTGGACTGCTGTAAAGATTACTTGGGAAGAGGAGATAAAGATAAAATACCAAGAAATGAGGCTAAAGGAGTAAGCAGGGACCAAGTGAAAAACTGTTTTTTCAGTTTCTATGTTGTAATGATATCAAGGAAAAACCACTGGGAAGTTTTAAGCAGGTAGCGGGGGGATGTGGTTAAGTGAGAAACAGCATTCTGCCGACGGCATGGAGGCTGGGCAGAAGCCAACTGTCGTCCTGTGCGGACACATTTTGGGGACTTTCCTGTCGCTTGGGGTCGGGACAAAAGCCTGTGAGATGTGGAGGAGGCGTGTTTGCAAGGAGCTGCTTCTGCGCTTCCCCTGTTCTGCTCTAAGCCGAGTTCTAGCATCTCTGTGATGAAAGGACTTTAGTTCACAACGTACATCTGAAATTCGGCACAATCCAATCTTGGAAACACCCCTGTTTCACAGAGTTTCCTAGCTTCAGGAGCCTGAATTCTGAGGCACTGTCACTGCCCCGGGCTCACTGCCCATGAGACCGGATGGCGTCATCCGTGAGCGAGCCCTCCCGAGTCTAAGAGCTCTGAGCATCTGCATCTGACTTTAAGCCACCTTTTGCTCTGTGCAATCATTTCACAAATGCAATGTCCAGCCGTTGATATTGGCGGGGTGGGGGGAAATCCAAACGGCTACTCTTGTCTCTCTGGACCTGGACAAGAGTACGTTTCTAAAGTTGAAAGGGCAAATTACAAAACACACCTCATGAGGAGAAAAGCCGACTGCGTGCCCCCCTGCATCTCTGGGCCTCGAGGCTGGGAAGCCGCACACGCACCCTCTTTCTTTGCCTGAACGTGGCTGGTGAGAGTCCTACTCAGACACCACGCTCCGGGAGTCATGGGGGAGCTACCTGGGCCCTTCAGCCTAGAGACTCCGCCAGTGCCACCAGCTGCATTCGATTGCACAGCGCCACCCTGAGTGCCAACTTCTCTGCCACCCCCGCAGGAAACAATCAGGCACAGGGCGCATTTGGCCTCATGAGTGCCCTTGGCTCTTGGGGCCCCATGTGGCCAGTTGCTTCAAGCGCATCTCATTCCAGCTCTCACATCAGCCAAGCTGAGGTTCCTCAGTTGGTCCCAGGGAGCTGAGTGGGCTGGGTGTTTTACTTGGAACTAATCTCCGGTTCCCACGTGAGGACCAGGGCACCACCACCCCTCAGCCCACTGAAAGCAGCCCACGTGGAGGGAGTAGCAGCTTCGCAGGTGTTCTCCCCGGCTCGACCCAAACACTGCAGCTTGTGTATATTTTTATTTGCAAAGTGTTTCTCTCTGCCTGCATGTTTAGATTAAGACTAGGGTAAAGCACTGCTGTTTAATTACTAGCAGGGCCAAAGGTTTCATTTTAATTCAAGATTATTTAAATAAAAACCTTATTTATAAATGAAGTGCTGTTTTCTGTCCAAACATGTAAGAATGCTGCTTCTAGCTGAGATCCAATGCTGTTACAGGAGAACTGAACGTTGTTTTCTGTTTGTGTTGGATTTTTTTTTTGTTAAGAATTGGGATTTCTATTAAACTGCTCATTATTTTAATCATGCCCAATTTCAAGATAAAATAAAGCAGTGGAACACTCTTATATATGAGTAGTTCATTCACACCAATACTCAGTATCTTATACACTAGCAAAACGGCAATATTAGTGTTTCTCCATCTAGTTGATAAAATCACATGATTGTCATCAGAATCATTATCATGATAAAAACATACATTAACACCACGTTGTGTTTACACACATATTACTTGTTACTTTTTGAAGCATACGCACGTTCATCATTAACCAGCAAATATTTATTGAAAGTCTACTTTGTTCTGAGGACTATGCTTCAGTTGCCAGGGATTGCAGTCAATTTGGAAAAACATTTGCAATACTTACAGGGTGCTATTAGACTGTGATAATTCATCTCCTTATCTACCTGTGTGATTATATCTAACCTCTTCACCAAAAGTGCTGAGGTAGTTTACTAGGTAATATCATAAAAATGATCACCACTTTTCCAGATCCGTCTTCTCATTTGGAATATGAGAAAGTGCAATAAAACTATTCATTAGCCTTTTCTTTTTCAAATGTAGTGCTTTATGGCATATAATCATTATTTCTAACACAGGAAGCTTTTATGGCAGGGTTAGGAGTTGAGTTCAAATTCTGAAGATATGTAGGGCCAGAAAGGCAGAGAGCAGGTCTGAAAAAAGACAGAGATACGTTATCACGGTCACATCCCCTGGAGCAAACTCAGGCCCTGAGACACTGAGGGAATCACCCTAAATCACTCACCAAATTAAATGAAAGCTGGTCCTTTTGCTAGCTAGGTAGAGAGACAGAGAGAGAGAGACAACGCAAAAAAGAAATTAAGAACTTTCTGAAACAAACCAGACAAGTAGTTTGTACGTGTTACAAGCTATATGAAATGTTTTGAACTGGTCCCAGATACAATTTTCAAACTTTTAAAAGACGAGTCAGAAAGAGATATATTACTTGACAATCCAGTCATTTATCCATCAGTCATTGACTGAGACACAACAGTAAATAAAAGACACCCACCTCTTCTCTCTAAGACCTTGAATTCTCAGTGAGAAGACTGATGAAAATGAACAGTTCATAGTTGCCAGCTGGGAATGAGTTGGGAGGAAATAAACAAGGAGGGGTAAGGGATAACAGAGGAGGCTGACTTCAGTTATGCTGGTAGGAAAAGAGGCCTCCGAGAAAAGACAATGTAAGCTGAGGCCAAAGGGTATTACCCTTGTGAGAGTGAGGAGAACACTTGAGCAAGCAGAGCCGGCAGGTGCAAAGGTCCTGAGGCTGCAGAGTGCTGACCCGAGCTGAGGCAGTCAAGACAGACCAGCAATGCACAAAGCATGCAGTCCATGCACCTGTATCTACTTTGACATTTATCAAAATAGAATAAAATTGTGGTTTACATCTGTTTCACTCAAACTAGATTATGAGTAACTTAAGGACAACTGAGCATAGTACCTCTTTATATCAAGAAGCGTTATTTGTCAGAATGAATTAATCAGTGCTTTCAAAGATCTCAGGTGCATCCCTTTGATGAATTAATCTAAGAGACTTAAGAATTTTGTAAAATAAAGCTCACCACCCTCTTGCCTCTCCAGAAACAAACACTGGCAGGTAACTTTTTTTTTTTTTCATTGCTACACGCTCCCTGAGGGAGTGAGCACAGAGCAGAGTCTCTCTGAGTAAGCACTTCTAGCCAAACCCCTTGCCTTTGTAACTCAGGGAAGGTATTTACAAGCAAATGAAGTTAGTGTCTTTCATAAAGAAGAGAACTCAGCAAACGTATAAAGAGGTCAGAGGAATGATACAGCTCATTCCTCTCTCCAGAAACTGGCAGTTCCCAGATTCTGAAAACCCAGTGTAGTCCGGGGTATATTGCTTGTCATCTTAAAAATTCCCCCGAATTGAGGAAACACCCATTCAAATAAGTTTAAGCACATTCTTCCTTAGCAAACTAAAATGCTTAGATTAATTTTTGCATTTATTTGAGCAGAGTTGCAAGTTGAAAATACTGGATTTAGACCATACAGAACTGAAATGGATTTTAGGCATAGATAATTAAATATCATTTCTCTTTATTTAAAAGCTCATAACTAAAATAATAAGCTTTTGAGGTTGTCATTTTTGCTAACAACATATATTTAAAAAAAAATTTTCTGTTGGTCTTTATGCCTTGATTCATGGTTGTAATAATCTACAAACACCAAATTCCAGCTACAACATATATTACAAAAAATGCTAAAGGAATAAAAGAACAAAATTGGACCTATTACATGTATTTACTGTAATAATTTATTTGCTATTATAGATAATTAGCATTAATGCTAAACAAGGGTTTAGTTCGAGTTGCTTCATACAAAACCACAGTCACTCAAGGTTATTTATCTCTTAGGCGTTAAGGTGTTAACATTTGGGCTACAATATTGAGAACACATGTTCATTATTAATTTTAACCACAGTTTTCAATATCTGACCTGAAAATATTTCTTTGTTCCTTTTTCAGAAGTCCTATGTATCTAATAATTTTCTTTTGAAATAGTGATTATGAATTTAAATAAATATAAATGATTCCTTTTGTCTGTGGGAAGGAAGTTGTAATACTTTATAATATTAAGATTCAAAATGTAGAATGATGAGAGTATTTTTTAAAAATTCTACCTATAAAATGGGATACCAGTTTAAAATGTTCCATCTTTTACATTCACACAGACTGTTTCACATGGACACTGACCCCATGCAGAGACATTTTCTTAGTATGCGGGGAACCTAAAAGTTGTAACGATAAATGAGGGAATTATTTTCAGATACATGAAATAAAGAGCCAGTTAAAATGCAGGGATGCTGTGTTCTTTAGGACATTTGTAAAGTAGAAATTCAGAGTTCTATTTGAAGTAAAATGACCTCTGTGGACCCCCCCCCCAAATCTAGTACTTTGCACATGCTTAGCACACAGTAGGTGCTCAACAAATGCTTATCAGTGAATGAGCAAATGAACAGGAGGGTTCATGGCCATTAAGTACCAGAGGTTTGGTAAGAGGCAACTAGTTTCTCCCAACGTACTTGCAAGTACCTTGGATTCGGCTGCAATTTGCTGAACCCGTTCCCACATCCCGGGACCCCTGGCTTACCTCCCTTCCCCAGGCTTCCTCCCGCTCCTGCCACTTGATGTTGGAACTTTTTACAACGTGATGCTGTGATTCTCTGAAAGCGGGGCCCAGGTCTTGTTTGTCACTGGGTTCATGCGGAACTGCTCCCTCTCCACCTTCCCCCTGGACTGACTTCTAATCCATTCCCATCACAGCAATCTGAGGGGCCCATTTCAAACCCACATCTTACTGTATTACTATTTTATTAAAATAATTAAGAGACGTCCCCCTGCACATACAATAACACTTAAACTTTTCCATGATCTGACCCTTGTCTCCTCCAGAATCTTTGAGTACTTCCCCTCTTTTTACACAATGTGCTTCAGTCTTACTACTTTTCTTTCAATTCCTTCAATAATCAAATTCTTTCCTATCTCAACTGCTCCTTGCCCTGGAATGCACTGCTTAATGCAGGTCTCTGCCCGCGATGACAATGCAGTCTTAAGATCTCAGTAGTAATAAGCCGATCTGCTGTGTACTGTGCTTTTTCTTCATATAAATGGTTGGAATTTATAATTAGGTATTTATTTGTGTGGACTTCTTGGGGTCAGTGTCTCTGTCTGTTTTCATCATCATCATCAAATTAGCCTTTATCAGGTAGCCGGTGCACAGTACATTCTTATTAAATATTTATTCTATCAATGAATGGAGTTTTGTTTTGTTTCCAATTATGAACATTCTGAAGGAATGAAGAAAAGAGTGAAAAAAAGTGGGAGGAAGAACGGTTGATGAACAGTTTTAGAAAATGTAAGAAGAACTTGACTTTGAGTGGTAACGTCACTGCAAGAAAGGTGGAAGCAGGTCATCTAAGTTTGTGGATGTCTGACTGGATCAAAAGGATGGATGAGAAGCAGGCTCCGTACCTACCTCCGTACCTTAAAACAGATTTGCCTACAGAAGATTCTTCAGTGCAATAGCCTGAACATGATTCACTGGAGGCAGCAGGGGTCTGAGGAGGCTGACTGAGAAATCATACAGACACCTTGCCTTCCTTCGAGGGACCCAGGAAATAGTTTGAATGTAACCAGAAGTTTTCCCTCTGTCAACAGTAGCGTACAAATGCAAATAGACTCTCAGGAGCTTACCAGTTTTTCGGTGGCTTTGGTACTGTTGCAAAAGTGCAAAAGGGGATGCTGGGAGCTGCTTGGTGTACTGTCCTGCTGTGAGTCAGACCTGAGTACACTCCACCCGATATTTGTTGTTCCCTTCAAAATGTCCAAGCTAAATTACAACAAGAGAGGTAGTAGTATATTTTGTTACTTATCAAAGGCATGAACAAAGTAAACCCTTTCATCCTAATCAAAACATCATTGACTCTTTTTGGTACCAAGTACCAATTTCTGAAATGCTTTTAAAATTCCATTCATTCTCCAAACTGAAGGAAGGCAGGATAAATAAGTTAATGGAGATAAAACTCAAGCCAATAAACACAAATACATTTTAGCAGATGGCATCCAAGGTATAAAATTTAAGCTGTTATGAAGGATAATGTAAAGGGATAACTTAGTTCTATGTGCATTTGACTCATTATTTTATTCTTGTTTCCTACTAAGTTGCACAATTCTCAGTTTGCTGGACGGCATGAAATCTTAGAAGAGACAAACGAACAAAAAAACACCTGCTTCCTGTTCCCATAGTGCTGTTGGGTGTACTGTGACCTCTCTACAAAGTCTGACAGGATGTGATTCACACACAGGGCAGTTAAACACAGGGAGGACCACATGTCTGATTTAGAAACCTGCGTATCCTGGTTTCTCTTTTTTTTTTTTTTTTGTATTTTTCCTGAAAAAATTACTCTTGAAAAGTGGAGAATTTACTGTTACTCCCTCACCTCCATCATTGGAGTAGTTTTTGTCCAGTGAGGGACTGAACTCAACTCGCTCTCAGAGGAGCAGTGCCCAGCTGAACACAATGACCTCCCCACCAGCCAAAGCTGCAAATGGAGCCTCAATTAACAGGTTAAATGAATAAAGCTAACTTCAAAACTTCTAAGAAAAATTGGATAAACTTTCCTTTATGACTTTCAGAGAAAATCACAACCCATAAAACAATGATAATAATAACAAATAAAATTATTTATAACATAAAACCGTCTAAATCAGGTTTAAAAAATAGACTGGGGAAAGGTATTAAGAACACATCATTAAAACGGATTCACATCTTGAATATCTTTTAAAATTCATAGAAATAAAAAAAAAAACTTAACCTAAGTGTAAATGCCAAAGGAAATGAATAAACACATAAGGCACTAATCTGAATGGTTAAAACACATGTAAATAAAAGCTCAACCTCTGTAAGTAAACAGAAACTGAAAAATGCGAATTGAAGCAGCAAAGACTTTCTACCTCATAGCCATCATGTGGGCAAAAATAACAAAATCCAGCAAATACATTTTTTGAGAAGCATTTGGAAAAATGAAGCTTTCACACACTGTTGGTGAGATTAACAACTACCCGTAATTAAAATGAATCTGTAATTATGTGGTTAAATTGAAAATGAACACAGCATACAATGCAGACATTCCCCTTCAAGGTGTCTCTCCCAAATAAACTCTCAAAAAGTTTTAAGAACTGTTATTTCAACATCACATATAATAAAGAACTGGGAAAAAACAGTCCAAAACACAAAAGGGGAAATAAATCATGATCTATTCATAAAATGAAGTGCTGCGAAGCACTCAAAATGAGTGAACTGTGTCTAAATGCAACAACGTGTAAAATCTGGGAGGCAGATTTTGAGAGGAAAGAGGCCACAGAACTCAGAGTTCTTTATAATACCAGTTATGTAAACTTGAGAAACAAATAGTGTAAATTTATATTATATTGACTGATACATATGTTTTGAAGTATAAAATGTGTGCTGGATTGATGCATGCCATCTTTGGAATCGGTCCCTCCAAGAGGGGCAGTGGAGAAGACCCTCAGAACAATTGCGATCACAAAGATTATGGTTTATATATGCAGTACAGATACATTTGTGGCACGTGGGTAATGTGTACACGAGCATTTAACTTTTCCTGTGTTTGCAGTATGTTTGAAATATCTGATAGAAGTCAATTAAATTAGGCAAGACCTGGATTTCAAGGGACACAAGTAGAACTCAAACTAGTTAAAACTAGCAGAAAATGTATTGATTCTTGGCAGAACTGTACAGGCAGCAGGCACAAGTGTTATCCAAGTGCTCAAACAATATTGAATTTTTTCCTTCATTCTCATTCTCTCCTTGGGTCTTAACCCTGTGTGCTTTCTTTCTTCCTTTTTTATCTGATTTTCTTACCTCTCCACATGGTGGGAAAGTTGGTCTAAGGCAGCTTCTCTCTTATAAGACTGCTGCACCTCACTATCTCACAAGGAGATAAGGCATTAAGACCAACCACTCAACAAGGCACTGCACTGTGGTACTGCACTGGACCGAGTCTCCCATGGACCACAGAAGGGCGGGACAGACGCCCCACTGCTGTGCATTAGTCAGATCGTACTGGTTGTTCATGGCTAGAATCTGTTCTCATTGGTTGGTGACCTATTCTTATTCGGCTCTTGTGCTGCACTAGTTAGTCACTATTTTAATGACATCTCTCGGAATGGGATCTTTCGATGGCTGTCTTGTGTGAGTGGTATGTGAGGTCCGAGTGCTGATTAACAATCCAATGGGAAGGGAAAGGGAACCTCCCAGGAGGAACTTGGGCAGGGCAGACAAGATAATGGATAGCCGCTAAACACACAGAAGAGTAAGCTGACATAAATCCAGTGTTAATATGAAACTTCCACACACTGCTCTCAGATTTTGACAGATTGACAACAAAAAAGAACGGCACAGAAAATTCGAATAGGATAATAAATAAGGTAGGACTGATACGTTTCCATCCTGTGGAGAACACAGCTTCTTATACTTTCATGAAAAATTAATCATGTAATGAATGAAAAACCAACCTCAAAATGCCCCAGACTAAACATTTTCCAAGCTACAGCTTCTGATTGCAATTGATTACGACTATTTAGTAATTAAAGAAATTAACAAATGACTAAAATAGATAGAAAATAATTGAAAAATTTATACTTTAAAAAACTATTCGGTCCAGAGGAAATAAGTACTCGTCTTTGAAAATAAGAAGAGTTCAAGAGAACACAACAAATATTCATGACTGCATATGGTTTGCTTCCAAAGTGTTACTCATTTTCCTGTGGAGAGAATAAGGCAGACCGTCTAGTGACCTGAGGACCAGAAGAAACACTTTGGTGGTTAAGGTTCTTGGATTTTCATCTTGTGGGAGCTCACGGTGAAAAAGAACGTGACAGTGAATATATGCATGTTCATATAACAGAAAAATTATGCTCTACACTGGAAATTAACACAACATTGTAAACTGACTATAACTCAATAAAATAAACTTTTTTTTAAATGTTAAAAAAAAGGTTCTTGGATTTTCTTTTGCTGCATATATGTCAGACATGGAGCTGAAGGTGCCGACAGCCCTGAAATGACAATAGGCAAGGACAAAACTGCCCCAATGAAGGCTGGCTCTCTCTTTAACCAAAGGGCCAGGGAATGGGAAGACTAGCAACACACACAAAAAAATCCTTTAAAATAATCACTTTATACCTGACAAACACCACAGGGGGGAAAAAACAAATAACTGTGGTCCTACCCCCATCCATGACACTAAAGGCCAAATGGAGACCCTAGACTTCCACCCTCATGAGGTTAAAACTAAGTGCCCTGCCACCAGAGATGGTGTCACAGAGGGCAGGTAAGGAACTGGGACTTCCATCTCCACCAGCCAGTAATGAGGTCTTCCTCTCTCTCCATGGTGAGGGTGGAGACCACAGGGGAAGCCTAAACTTCCATCTTTATCCACCAGTCAGAAGATAGCTCCCCTCCTCAGTGTGGAGGGTCAGAGGACAATCATTATAGAGACAGGACTGTCTCCATCACTTAGCAGTAACAACACATCATAATGTCATTAGAGATCAGTGGGCTTCCAAAAATTCCATCACGGGTGATAAGGATTCAATAGACACCAAAGGAAGGAACCTGGATTTCTAATTCCACCTGAAAGAGATAAAATAGTGCCCTGCCTTCCCCTGCTAGAGTAAGGTTAGGAAGAGCCAGCTAGGTGGAAGGCTTAAATGAGACTCAGATAATCACAATATAATGGGAAAATATCCAGGTTCCATTCTTAAAATTGTTTCTCATAATAAAAACCTGAAAGAACTCAAACTAATGAAACAAAAATCAATGGATGTCAATATTGAGATGACAGAGATGTTAAAGTTATCTTCAAAAAAGTAAAGAAGCTATGATAAAAATACTAAATGAGCAATTATGAACATGCTTAAAAATGGAAAAATTGGAAGTCTCAGAAAACAGAAACTTTAAGAAAAAAGAATCAGGAGAAGTAGAAGAAGAGGAGACAGAAGAAGAAGGAGAAAAAAAGGGGAGATACAAAGAAACATCAGTGGAAATTTTAGAACAGAATAACCTACGAAAAAAGCTATGTTAATGAGCTCAATGATAGAGTGGAGGATACACATGAAATAGTCACTGAACCAAAGTATAAAATAGTAAAAAGTGCCCAATCTAGTGGTTACTGGAGAAAAGATTGGAAAAAAATAATCAGGGCTTCATGGACATGTGGGACTATAACTAAAGATCTAACATTTGTATCATCAGAGTTCCAGAAAGAGAAGAATTTGGGACTGAAAATTACTTGAGTGAATGACTGTAAACATCTCTCACATTTGCCAAGACAAATAAACCTGCAAATTCAAGAAGCTGAGCAAATTCAAAGTGGGATCCAAGCCAAGACACGTCACAATTAAACTTCTGAAGACTAAAGACAAAGGAAAAATCTTGAAAGCACCCAGAGAAAAGTAACACCTTATCTGTAAGAGAAAAAACTATTAGAATTACAACAGAGTTCTCATCAGAAACCATGAAGGGCAGGAGGAAGTGATATGCTATTTCTAAGGTGCCAAAAGCAAAGATCCCTGGCAACCCAAATGCTATACCCAGCAAAAATATCCTTCATGAATGAAGGGACGATCAAAACAGTATCAAATGAAGGGAAACTCAGAGAATATGTTGACAGAAGACATACCCTAAAGAATGACTACAGGATGTTCTATAAACAGAAAAGAAACAACTTTTAAAAAAGGAACCTTGGAACACTGAGAAAATGAGAGAAAACAGTGAGCCAAAAAATATGGGGAAATGCATTGGACTTTCCTTCTCTTGAGTTTTGTAAATTACATTTCATGATTGAAGTGAAAATCATAACATTGTCTGACATCGTTCTAAATGTATGTGGAGGACATATTTAAGACAATTAAAATATCAACAGCAGAGGGTAAAGAAACATAAACTGAGGTAACGTTTTATACTTCACATGAACTGGTGAAATAATGATGCTAGTAGATTATGGTGAGATATTTATGTATAATACAGATAAATCGCTAAAAAGAGCCATTCAAAGAGCTAGGATCAAAAATAGATAAATCAAAACAGATATCTAAAAATTGTTCAAGAGATCCACTCAGGTATGGAAAAAACAGGAAAACAAATATCAGAAAGAACAAACAAACAAACAAACAAATAAAATGGCAGACTTCAGCCCTAAAATGTAAATCATTACATTAAATTTAAATGCTTTCAATATACCAACTAAAATGAAGATATTAGAAAAGTAGATAAAATATATTACCCACCTACATAGGGCATATAAACATCATTTAAAATAAACAATATAATCAGATTGGATTAAAAAGATGGAAAAAAGATATATCATGAATGATATAAATAAATGGAAAGACATACTATTTTCATGTTTATTATAAGAATCAACAGAGTAAAGATGTCAACTGCCCCCAAACTGATATACAATTTTAATGTGATTTTTTTACATAAAAGACAAGATGAGTATAAAATTTGTATGGGAAAGCAAAATAGTAGACTAGCCAATAAAATTTTTTAAAATAATAAAGTAGAGAAAATTGGTCTGCCTGTTTATTTCAGCTTATCATATACCTACAGTAATGGACACTGTGCAGTATTGACAGAATGATAGACTAATGACAGGTCAATGAAAAGAAACAGTTTCCAGAAATAGACCCACCCCAATATGCTTAAATGACATATTTTTGGCAAAGGTAATAAGGTGCAAAGCAATTCAATGGAAAAATAATAACCTTTTCAACAAATGGTGCTGGAGCAATTGGATATCTTTGAGGAAAGAAGTAAGTAAACTCTGACTTCAGTCTCACACTTTATACAAAAGTTAACTCAAGGTGAATCATAGACTTAAATATAAAGATCAAACTGTAAAACTTTTAGGCAAAATCCTAGGAAAAAAATCTTCAGGAAAGGAATAGAATTACACCAAATTTTACCAAATCTTAGAATTTATACCAAAAAGATAATCTCTAAAAGGAAAAGTGGATAAATTGGACTTTATCAAAACTAAAAATACTTTCTATGTGAAAAAAAAAGGACCCACTAAGAGGAAGAAAAGAAAAGCTGTAGAGGGCAAGAAAATATTTCCAAACTACATATCTGATAAAAAAAAAAAACTAGTATCTTGTATATATAAAGAACTCTAAAAACTTGCTCCTTACTTAACAGTAAAACAAGAATCTAATCAGAAAATGGGCAAAGACATAAAGATACATTTCACATAAGAGGATACACAGAACAGCACACAAAAAAATGTTCAACATCATTAGTCATCAGGATATGAAAATTAAATTCACAATGAGAGATCACAACACACCTGTCAGAATGGCTGACATAAAATGTCTCGAAACATCCAGCACTGCCCAGGATGTAAAGAAACTAGATCGTTCATACATCGCTGGTGTGAACATAAAACAGTACAACCACGGTGGAAAACAGTGTGGAGATTTCTTAATAAACTAAACATGCAACTCTGTATTACTCAGTAATTGCATTACTGATCATTTATCCAAAGAGCTGAAGACTTATGTTCACACAAAAATCTCTGCAAGAATGTTTATATCAGTTTGATTAGTAATAGTTCCAGACTGGAAGTAACTCACATGACCTTCAGTGGGTGAATGATTAAACAAAGTATGATACATCCATACCTTGGGATCTACTCCGATTAAAAAAAAAGTAGAATTATGCAAGTGAATAAAAAGCCAGTTTCAAAAGTTTACATGCTGTATGATTCGACCTACCCAAAATCCTCAGAATGCCAGGTTGTAGAAATGGAGAGTAAGTTCACGACTGCTGGGTTGAGGATGGAGCAGAGGAGTAAGGAAGTGGGTGTGGTCATAGAAGAGCATGCTAAAGGATTCTTATGGGGATGAAATTGTTCTGTATCTTGTTTAGTATCTTGACTTTATCAATGTCTATACCTTAGTTTTGCTATTTTATTGCAGTTTTGCAGAGTGTTACCACTGAGGGAGGCAATAAAGTTTACATGGAATATCTCTGCATTATTTCTTACATGTGAACCTATAACCTTCTCCATAAAAGGTTTAATTAAAAATTCTCTGTCTTTAGTATTTAGTAACATACTCTGTATACAGAATTTCAGGTCAGTAATTGTTGACATGTTTTGTCACTGAAACCATTTCTGCTGGAACTGCTGGTAACTCAGTGTCCACTGATAAACATTTGAAAATGTACTTAAATTTACATCCTAATTAGTTTTATGCCTGTGTCTATAATAGCCAGAAAAGAGATGTGTGTGTTATGTGTGCATATGTGTTTGTGTAAGTTTAAATAGGCTGGGTTTTGGGATGTCGTATGGCCATGTCTTGGGTCATGCTTTCACAGAAGGGATTAAAATGTCTTTGCCTTTTAGTCTATGTTCCTTTTACAGAGTTGTTGTTTTTCCCCCACTATTATTATGTGATCTCTCTGTTCCTCTGTGGGTGAGCTATACGTTATTGAAATCATTTGCTTATAAAAGCGACATCAATGGTCAATGATAATCAGAATAATGTGTTTCAGACTTTAAGAGCAATCCCAAATAGTGAATTCTAATAATGAGCTCTTCTAAAATGTTAGGGTTTTTTAATTTTTTTATGAGAGCTGCATCATCAAAATAATTCCATAGACTCTCAACAAGGAGAAAGAAGAAGAAACGTGTGTTTGACTCTCACTGAAGCGCCAGATAGTGATCTCAGATTCCCATGTTCTCCACATCAGTCCTCAAAAGTAATGGGGTGAATACTGTTATTCCCATTTCACAGTGGGAAAGGTGAGATGTAGTGAAACTGAATTTTTACTCTAGGTCAGGCAGCTAATAAACACACAAAAAACATATTTCAAAATCCTCATTCTTTCAATGTATGAGATTGCCTCTCAAATAGGAAAAACAAAAACCAGGATGTTTAAATTATATTATGTTTACTTTTTAAAACTCTCATAAAATTTTTAGCCTTCGTTATGAAACACACAGAAGAAACATTTAGACAGCTAGAACTGTCGGTGGTTATTCAATCCAATCAAATGGTCTCAAACACTAAAAATACATCGGAATTTCCTCTATTCAGTTTTGAACGGCATCCCTTGAAATATTATCTGACAAAGGTGTCCTTCTATTTTTTTCTAGATTTTTCTCAATAGTTACTTTTTTTTTTTTGTGGATAATCCCCCAGTCCTTCCTCCAGCCCCTAAAAAGCTTGGTTCCAGTGTGTCAGTGGTGATTTATGGCTACTCACTGCCTGGCATCAGCAAGGGGGTAGAATATACATTTGCCCTCAGGAAATGAAAAGGAAACATAAATAAAAATTGTACGGTTGACTGGCCTGTTTCTGGCGAGGTAGGCCCACCCTTACTAAAAATCACTTCTTTCCTCTCTCTCTCTCTAGCTGGCTCTATCACTAAAATAAATGGAATTTCTGTCCAGATGCCTCCCTTCACTCCATTTGTACAGTGTAATTAAGTGTTAAATTATGTGAGACTCAAGGTGCTGAAGCAGTCCAAGTGAAAGGAAGCCCAATTAGGTCTGGCATGGTCAGCAAAGACCAGATGAGCAGTGTCTCCTGCCCAGGGGAAGGAGAGACCACTCCTGGTCGGGGAGGTGGCCGGGCCAGGGGCGGCCACCATCCCCATGTACATCGGGTGTGAGGGGGAAGTAGACGTGGCCATGGCAGAGGTTACAGGTTGAGGGGAAAAAGAGTAAAAGGTCAGTTAAGTATGCAGGATCGTAGAGCAAGGTGGCAACCATCCAGAATGTTTCAGCACGAATATGTGCACCTGGAGTCCTAGTTTCAGATTATTTTCTGATCACCATGCATTAGGAAGAAGGTTTTGTTTGCTGAAGGTATATTCATAGCGGTTTCTTCTCTTTTTGTAATGTTTTTAGTGTTCAAGGTGTTTCTCTGACATTTCTGCATGCGATGCACTCAGTGGCCCCGTGAAGTACAAGAAGCCCATGTGACACACCGTCTTATAGATCATAAAACTCAGGATCAGAAAAGTTAAGGATCTTGTCCCCCCATTCCAGAGCATTGCCAACGGCTGCCTCACTGCCTTCTACATGACGCTGTGTGGCTGATGAGTGCAGACGGAATTCCTCCTGTTTCCACATCCCCATTACAGGCGAAAGTTCTCCAGGTTGCAAAACAAGTCAGTTTCCCATTGTGTAGCCCCCTTCAGGGAGGCCACTAGGAAAGGAAATAAAAGAGAGCTAACATGATGACCAGCTAGTATTTGCCTCTAGCTTTAAACCATCATGAAACTGATGCATAAGGCAGTATTATGTCCCTTTTACACACACACACGCACACACATATACACACACGCACTCACACATACACACAGACAAACATGCGCACACATGCACACACATACACACACATGCACACACATGCACACACATATACACACATGCACACACACATACACACACACACGCACGCACACACATACACACAGACAAACATGTGCACGCATGCACACACATACACACATGCACACACATGCACACACGCGCACACACACATACACAGGCACACATGCACACACATACACACACGTGCACACACACATACACACAATAATAAAGCCAAGAGAGGTTACACATGTCCTCAAGAATGCATGGCTATGTGATGGAAGCTAAACGGTGAACTCAAATCTACTGTACTTTTCCAGACTGTTCTTCCCAAAAGTATTTGTACAGAACTTTCCTATAAAGGAGACTGGAAAGTCTCTTTCAATATAATTTTACTCACCTAACATTTTCATAAAATCAGTATTAGGAAGAATCTAAAGCTCAGAGTAATTTTGTCACCTGCTCATGGTCCCAGAGTAGACAGATGGAGGGGTGAACCAGACGTGTTTAACCAGCCAGCTATGGGTACCAGAGGCTAATGTTTGTGCTTTTTCACATTATTTCACCATATCCAAATTTCATAAGTTCAAGTTTGAGAACAGCACAAATATTGGCTAAAGTCTTGGGTGACACCAGTCTTAACGTCAACAGTCATTCTGCATCTGCGTACAGTAGGTACTGATTGGAAGTCTTGGGACATCGTCTGAGCATATGATAGTGTTATGTTCTATCAGGTTGAAATCGCCAAAGAATTTACAGCATTTGAAGGAAAGAAATTTACGTAGGCTACAGTCAGCTGCCTGCCACACAGTAGGTATTCAACAAATGGCACTTGTGTGGCACAAAAATTGGTGGAAATGATGGAATTTTAGTGATGGGCATGGTTGTAATTGAGTTCCTCCTTGAAGTTATCTGTGTGCATAAGAGAAAGTTCTCTCCCCTCTAAGAAATCAGGAGTTGGGGGTCATAAAATGGAAAAGGAGACTGAAAACCATCTTTTGTTTTCAGTTATGTTTTGGTTTAATTTCATATCTATCTCATCAGCATGTTGGTGTGTCCTGATGAGAGAAAAATGATGAATTTAAGTTTTTAGAAACCCTTAAATTACCATTGTAACTAATCAGGAAATTGTAGATCCTCAGGGCAAAAAGCAAAATGTAAGGAATATGGTATTTTTATACTTGTTCATGTCTCCTATGTGGAAAGAAGTGAGTTTAACAGTTTATCTTTGACAATATGGCCTCCCTAGGGAATCCAACCACAATAGTCACCCATTCATTCTTAAATCATTACATCCAGTTACACAAGATTAAAATCAAGAATGACTTGCAGAACCAAGCAGAGTGCATCTCCAATCTCTCATCTTTTTTTTTATTGTCTTCCAACTGTTTCTCCTCTTCCCCCTCTTTGTTCTTTTTTCTATCACCCTTTATCATATGTGTGAGTGCCCTTCTTCAGTGGCTTTTTCATTGCCTGGGTTATGATAGCCACCCACTTAGTCCACATGCCAGAGACTTGCTGGGAGGACAGCAGAACTTCACACCAAGTGCAGCCAGAGCATCTGCCCGGGAACAAGAGCCTGCAAGTTAGATCCAGAGGCTCCCAGCCTCCCTTCTGCTACCAACCATCTACTTTTCTCTGTTACTGTTCTTGTGTGACTTGTTTAAAGGCTTGGTGTCAATGGCTGTCATATGGAGATAACACCTGCTCTATCCAGTCTAGAAAGCCATCGTTTACAGGTGTAGGTTTTTAAATCACACACCTGGGGGGATTTCTGAGCTCTAGCCCTTACCAGCTGTATGGATTTTGGTAAGTTATCTGAATTCTGTATGTCTTGATCTATAAAATAACATGTAATGATGGTGTCAACCTCGTAGGGTTATTTTAAGGGTTTGATGAGAAATCGCACTTGAAGCACGTCGTTGCACGTGCTAAGTATTTGTACACAAAGTACTTTTTCACAGTGTTGAGTGGAATTAATAGAATAATAGCACTCCCCAAAGATGCCCACGTCCTGATCCTCAAAACCAGTGGACGTATGACCTTACACGGTAAAAGGAACTTTGCAGGTATGATTTCTTTAAATATCTTGAAAGGAGAGGTCGTTTTGGATTATCCAACTGGACCCAATGTAATAACAAGGATCTCTGTAAGAGGAGGGCTTGAGGGTCAAAGTCACAGAGGTGAGATGTGACAAACAGAGAAGAGCTTGGAGTGAAATGGAGGAAGGGGCCACTAGCCATGGAACATGAGTGATCTGTAGACCCCAGGGAAATCAAGGAACAGAGCGAAAACCCACCCCCAGCGACTCCAGAAGGAATGAAGCTCCGCCCATAAAACCCATGGAAGACTTCTGACCTCCAGAACTGAAGCGTAAAATGGTGATGAGTTTTTAAGTTTCAAAGTTTGTGGTAATTTGTTACAGCAGCAACAAGAAGCTAATACAACTGGAAACACTCAGGAAAAGGAGAAATGTAACCAGAATGACTCTCATCACCTTGTCATTTCCCCTTCCTCCTGCTCATCCCCCCTCAGGCCTGGCTCCTTGTCCTCTTAGCCACTCCTGAGAGAGTCAGCAAGTGAAGATGGAGGAGAATGACGGAGGATGAAAGAAAAAAACCTTGTTGGATGTAAGGAGGTCATTCTACAGCCGTCTTTATCAAAGGGAAGACATTCAAGTCATGAAAACCATAAATAAACCAGCAACAATAGCAAAATCTTAAAAGAACACAACCAGAGGAGAGAGTATAGCTCAGTGACAGAGCATGTGCTTAGCACACACAAGGTCCTGGGTTCAATATCCAGCACTTACATTTAAAAAATAAATAAATAAACCTAATTATCTCCCCCAATAAATAAATAATTTTTTTTAAAAAGAACATAACCAAAATATTCTTTGCTTCATTTGGCCACTGTAAGGCATCTAATACGTATTCATTCCTCAACTTAGCCCATCTAGTGTTCTTCCCCGATCTCTATAACAGAAAAAAACTTTCTTGCCAATACCCAATACCCAATACCCAGAATGTCTAAATTCAAAATTATCATCTTCTCCCCACCTCTAAATCAGAATCCTACAAAATGAATGATGGTCTCATTTCTACCCTGTATTTACAATTTTAGAAATTCACTTAGCCTCTCAAATTATGAACCTTCCTATTTTCAGCAGTCACGTCACCACCTTCCCTACTCAATGATGCATATCTTAAATCTGTCCCTCCTCTTACTATTCTTATTCCTTCTTGCTTAATTATTTGTCTTCAATATTTTACTGGGGCTGCAGGTGCCAACCTCTGTTCCCTTCAGTTGAGCAAATCCGCTGCCTCACTCCCCGCTCCCAAATCACAATTTTGACTTTGTGTAAAGATACTGATGATGACAGAGAGTGTTGGAGGCTGAGCAGAGTAAGAAAAACTCGCAGATGGTAGGGAAGAGGCAGTGGCAGTAGACGAGGTGGGCGTGTCAGAGCCAGGGAAGAGAGGCGTGCAGACGGTTGGTGGAGACAGGTGAGTTAGATACAGGGCAGAGGTCAAAAGAGCATATCAAAGACAGAGGAGCACCTTTCTCTCCGTTTGAAAAGGCAATTGCACATGAAGGGAAAACTAGAATGAATCCTGGGATGCTGGGTTGGAATGGAGATACCTGTGTTAGCTCGTGATTTTTGATACAGATGTGTAGATAGGGGTATATGCGAGTGACTGCATGTATATGCATATGTGTGCATGTATATATATTTTCTATCCAGTGACAGAGCCTAGAAGAAGTGCTACCCCAAGACCAATGTGGACTAGTAGAACCTAGACCTTGGTTTCTAAATACCATTCCGCAGATCAGGGCTCCCTTGGAAAGTGACTGAAGCAGGAAAAAGCACAAGATGAACTTGGAACATCTTAGTGGCCCTGAACAAGGAAGTGGTTTTAAAAAAAAAAAAAAGATCATGACATCAAAAAAACTAAGAAGGGTCTCTCAATGTCCAGATGTGGTACAATTTGATTATCATAAGAGGTTAAAACCCAATGATTAAATTAGGAGTCAATATGTCTATCTGGTTATAAACAAACAAAAATGGCCAATCTTTGTAGCGCACAGTTAGGAAGGTCCTTCCTACTTCTCCCATCACCCTTGGTACATAGTTATGTTATACCCTCACGTTGCACTGCATCTATTTGTTCACAAATTTATGTCATGCACTGGATGTTAGTCCCTGTGGGATAAACATTAAATCATTATCACTGTAACCCCCAGTGACACTCTAGTGCTTGCCACATTTATTGATACATTTATTGATAGTTACTGACTGAATGAATGAATGAATGAATGAGTCAACTCTTGAATGAATCAATGAATAGATGATAAACAAACAGAGCAGAGCTTGATTTACAATGAAAAATTATTAACTAATTTTTCTTTCTATTACTTTGGTAAAAGTAAGACCGTGTGGCTTTGCTGTGGCTTTGGAAAGAGCATCAAGATTGGATTTTTCCAAAGATGACATTGGTGTGTTAAGTTTGTATGAAGTTTCACACGCTTAAATATGTTTATTTAGTTGATATTTGAAAACATTACTTGGTGGGAAGTTGATGAATGATAATGGTAAGAATTAATGAGAAAAGAGAGGCTGGAACAAGACCTGCTCTTAAAGGTTGATAAACCAATCCCCAAACCAGCACGATGGGGTTTACCCCAGTCAAACCACCCCGACTTTTACCCATTTCTGTTTACAGTAACCCCTACATTCACTGCCCGTCATAACACTTTGCGGGAAAACTTGCATTGTGTGGGCATTTGATAATTTGAGGAGGCAAATAAATCACTACAGATTTGTGAGTGTTTACTCATCACAATACTGCACAAATTACCAAAGATCTGCAAAGTAAAAACTTATTTTTAATTATATATACAATCATTAAAAAAAAAACTCCATATTTTGGAAAACATTTCATACCTATCCTAAGAACTGTATAAGGACATAATTTTACATGTTTTCAGTTTTAAATCAATAACTTGGGGTAGTGTTCTTGTTTAAAACGTGTCTTTTACTTTTAAATATGATTTAAAATACTTCAAAAGCTCTTTCATTGTGGGGTTGTGTCTTATTCATCTAGTATCTCCCTCTGATCCAGACACCTTGCACTTGGAAAGTTCTAAGTTCTTATTTCCAAGTGAATGAATAAAATTAGAACTATTTTTATGATAGGAGCCCAGAAATCTCAGACAGCCATATTTATGTAACTTTAGCCACCTCTTTGAGTTTTACAATATTCTATTATTCTAGTATTTTTATCCTGTAAGTGCACTTTGCTGAAGTATGGTAAACATATTCCGATGTACACGGTGGATTATTTATATGAAATCAGATGAGAGTTAATTTCAAAATGTGCATGAGCATTTTGGGTTTCCCATTCTCTGTACATAATCTAAACCAGGTTCTAGGTATAACAGCACTTTTATTTATTTTTTATTTTTTTGCATCAGAAAAATGATACTCATCCCACCTTTTGAAGTGAAAGCATCTAAGCCAAGCGTAGGTGCCCCAAAACCACACTGCAATGATGAAACAAATAGAAGCTTTGTGCTCATGCAGATTTCCCAACGATGCTTTGAAAAATCTTCAATAAACATTCTCTCATTAGTCCCTTTACCAGCCCCAACTGCAGGATGAGGAGATGCTAAGCCAATAAATCGATCAAAATGAAGAGAAAATCTGTTTTATAAGCCATCTCCTTTGGAAGCATCTTCTCTTTTTTTTTTCCAATTTATACTAATTAGATGTCAACTTTGTGAATGTTATTATGTGGTGGAGAGAGAGTTGGTAAGAATTTGAAATTGTGGGTCTCCAAACTCAGTTACCCCATACCTTTGTTTCATAGAGAGTAAGCATGTCCAAGCTGGGTAGTTATAAAGATCTTGCAGCGTCGTTATAAAGATCAAACACAGGCCAAATTTCCCTGTAAATTCTATGCTTTTAAAAATCAACTGAAACCAGTTCAGAAAAACAGAAAAATATTCTGTGCAAGCTGCTAATCAGAGCCCAGCAACACTTTGGAGGACCTGTGATGATGTTTTGGCAACTGGAGGGCCTCCCCACCCACACATCCTCCCTTCAATTGTTCTTCCCACCGCAGCAGAGTGGCTGGTGACCCCCACGTCAAAGGGCCCTAGGGTTTTCTGCCTGTCTTTGTGTTAAGACCAGCAATTGGAAAAAGAAGCGCTCTAAGGACTTACAGGATCTGGCCTAGGTGCCCCGCTGCCTTCCCCTCTACCCCTTTGCTTTCTCCCCTGGTCCCACCTGCCCTGCTCAGCTCCTCCGAGGCTCTCCCACCGCAGGGCCTTTACCTGCGCTGTCCTGAAGAGCTCCCATGCCTGATCACTCTGCCGTCCCCCCAGGTCTGATCACTCTGCCATCCCCCCAGGTCTGATCACTCTGCCGTCCCCCCAGGTCTGATCACTCTGCCGTCCCCCTAGGTCTGATCACTCTGCCATCCCCTCTCTCTCCCTCTCTCATATATCCAGACACACACATGTCCCTCACGAATTCCTTCCTACTCAACTTGAGGACCTGATTACTTCATGAGATTATTCTTCACTGACATTTGAAACTAGGTTTAAAGCCCCTCCACCTCTATCCATGTCCCTCAGACCCCCAAGTAGCATTTTTAAAAACATACCCACTTGCATGATGATTTGATTTGTAACTGTTAAATTGTACCTTCCGTGTAAGGAAGGACTCTTTTTGCTCATTATCACATCTCAGTTACAAGCACCATCACCTGACCCTAAACAAATATTAGTTGGACAAATACATTTGCGACAAAAGGGGATTCCCAAAGTGTAGAGCACATTTGGTCATGTTGTCTGACCAGCTCCCAATCTAATGCTGAGGCTCCACTGTTTACTTCTGAGAAAGGCTCAGGTACCACCAAAAAGAGAAACGGTCACTTCCCAAATTGTGTTGAATTAGCCGACTTCAAATTAAGGCATCACAAGTGATATTTGAGTCAGTTTATGAATTTTCCCAAATACGTACTTTTCTGATACCTGGGACGTGTCCTGTCTTATATTCCAGAGTAATAGAAAAATTTCACAACAATATAATTTCATGGCCCAGATGAAGACAATGAGGAGGAAAGAATTTAAAATATTCTACTCGTAAGAATTAACCCAGTGAGGTCACATTTACAATCAACTCCTCTTGATAAATGCTAATGGAAAGAGGGTGTAGTTTATTCAAATCTATAGATAATCCAAATTCACTTAAAATATTTTTCTTCTTTGAAATTTAGGATACTTGTTTCTTTTTCTCTTTTGTTTTGCTAAGGGAAATATTAAAATCGGTTTAGATTTTTCTATTCATTCACCAACTAATGCAAGTCTAGAATGTCTGTTGGGTATAGAAGAAATCCTGTAATTAAAAACCCAACTCTGATAACTATCACTTAATGCCTCGTGGAGGCTCAAAATGTTTTTTTTTTGTATCAGAAAAGAGCGCTGGAAACCTGGGATATGACCTGTATTCTGTTACTATTTGATTTTGCTATTTTCTTCAGCAAAAAGCAAACTAGGGAGGAATTTCTGTTACTATTTACATCAGAAGGGTTACCCCTTCTCCCTGAGCCACTGTTTCCTCATCTGTATTTTAAGACTCAACGAGCCATGAGGTCATGGTGATAAAAACCCACAAAAAGCAAAACGAGACAAAATGACGATTGAGTGTACTTCTCTGTTAGAGGGGAAATTATCATCACTCAGATTTCTCATTGATTTTGCTTTTGACAAAAGAAAGAAGTGTCTATTGTGGCAGACCCTGTACATCTTTCCGTATCTGATTTATTTTATTTCCCCAAGCTTCACCTCCACACATTCAGTCAGATCGAACGCAATCCCCGGGGAGCTGCCTGATTTCAGTCTCGGATGAGATCAGATCAGCCCCGGCCGGACCCTTTTTCAGGGAAACAGGAGCAGTATTTTGATTTTCCCTAGTTAGCTGCCTATAGACATTTGGAAAGATTTCAGAATAAGATTCTGATTAATCTGCAAAGGGAAAATTCTGTCTCATTCATATATTATCTTTGCATATTGTTTGCTATGCTGTTGAAAAAGCCCTTGGTGTTATCAATTTAATGTTAATCAATACCAATATCAATTTTTAATAATTAAAAAAATTAAATACCCTTTGAGGAATATCACTGTATCCATCTTAATCAATAATGAGAGCCTCCCCAATATGGATAACAGAATTCTCTTCATTTCCTTCAATACTTATGTAAACTAATACTCCAAAATGTCTGTTCCTAAAAAAAGAGAAACTAAGCTTCTCTCGCTAGGGTAAGTCATTTGTCCTTTTATTTCTTCCTTTTACCAAATAATCTGATGAACTGTGTGAAGTCCCGAGTCTAAGTAATTCCAGGTAGAACATGGTCCACAGCAATCCTTCTGCATAGTACGTGAAGACACCTCAGTAAGTCTGGACATGATTTAAGCCCAGAATAAACCTTAATATTTCTTTTCCAATAAAAAGAGAGCAAAATGCTTCTGGAACAGCAGTTTTATTCATGTGTTACATTGGATGTAGAACTCCCAAACTTACATTTTAAGACTTTAAAACTCATAAACCCCCAGCATTAATATGTTTTTATAGGAAAAAAAAGGGGGGGCTACATGTATTAGGCTCCATTCATTTTCCTTTAAATACGTGTCTGAACAACTTTGGGGTTTGAAACCGTTGTGAGGGGGTGGGGGTAAACTGAGGCTGTATGTGTGTTTTAAAGTGGCATTTCTACAGCTAAGATAATGACAACTGGAATTTGTTAACACAAAGGTTTCCAACACCTGGAGGAGAGAGATCACTTGTCAGCAGTTTTTTGTCGATGTGGCTGCCTTCAGTGCCGTTTGGGACGGCATTTGTATAGGGGGGCCTTGCAGTGGCGGGGGGTGGAGTCCCGTAGGAAGGGCCCCAGGCTGCTTGGGGACAGCCCTCCGAGGGACAAGCGAAGTGGCTTTCTTGTTCTAACTACGTGAGATGCCGTTTCTGGCCTGAGAAAAATAAAAAAGTCTTATTACACGTTGTTTATGGTTCCGCTGCGTTCATCGGTTTCTTTTATGAAACCAGATACAAGTTGTGACACGCTGTTAATTCAGTCACTAATAACTAGCTCAGATTGCAAATCCGTGTCAGCAGGTTGGTGTTGATTAAGCTGTAGCCGACACTAACATATTGTTTCAAAGGCTTGATAAAGTCTGTTTTCTGCAGCGATAGACTGCTTGCTTTCTACTTTTTTCCCTTTTCTCTCGAAGCCAGAAGCATTGCACAAATGTCCCTCCCTGGGTCTCTGGCAGCCTCTGCTGCCTCCCCTGCAAGGCGGGCTGGTAACCACTAGAGGGGGGGAGACAGCCGGCTTTATTGAACGCTTTACCGCCGAGCCCCAGGGGGAGAGGCCGTCCGCCGACAGGCTGCCAAGGCAAAGGGTCTAGGGTATTATCAAGGTTTGCAAAAATAGACAAAGTAGGCTTCTTACAGTCTGTGAGAAATTTGCTTCTAATAAATTAGCACTGATTGCAAGGACGGCTAGAATGTTGGAGCGTGCTTGCCTGTTAACCCACAGTCCTAAGCATTAGCAGGATGCTCTGGGAAATCAGAGTTAACCCTTATGAAAACACACGGCTCGCTCCTAAGGCCGATGGTTAATGCGCAGAACATGCTAGAAGTAGTAGCCAGGGAGTCCGAAGGGGGCAGGGAATCAGAGATGACGGGGATGCTCGGCATGGAGTGAAAACTCAGCCTAGGAACATTTTCCGAAGTGTTCCAACACCTGCTTCCTGTTCCATCACTTCAGGTCCCATAGCTAAGACAGAGGATGGAGGAGGAGACAGCAAGGAAAGTAAGACACTGATAGAGTAAACAAAGGACAGGAGGAGAGCAGAGAGAGAAACTTTGTTTAACCTTCCTGAACATTCCAAACTGCAATATTCTAACACATGCAACTTAAGTTAAAAAAAAAATCATCTGGGATTAAATGAGAGATCACATATACCATTTGAGCACTAATTTTTAAATTTAAAAAAATGTTCAGCTTGACCTTTCTAATCTTTCATTTTGTCTTAAAAAAAAGAAACTATACTTAATATCAGTATTGTTAAAGTGCGATAATGTAGACCTGGGGGCTGTTCTGTGTACTCTCCTGAGTGTAATTGCACTAAGATCATTCGGTTTCCATTTGGAAAGCCAGTGGCAATTACTGGAATACAACGTATCATGCAATTGCTCACTGGATATAAAACGTATATACTAATTCGCAATAAAATGTAACAGCTGTCAGTGCATTTTCTGCTCTGTTACTTCAATAAATTGGAACTCTGACTAGAAAATGGGAATATTGCATTTTTACACACTCTGTAATGTGTTTGCTTTTTGCAAATACAATTTATTTTTTTCATGACAAAAATTGTGGTTTGTTATTACTGCTAGTGGATAAATATTCCTATATCAGAATGAATTACATATGGTATCTGTAAAGAAGTAGTAATATTTTCTGCTTTTTATTGTAGCCTGTCTCCAGTAAACAAAATACACTTAACCTGCTTCTGTCACAGACTGAGTGTGTATGCTTTTTTTCTTTCTTTTTTTCTTTTTTCTTTTTTTTTTTTTATCGTAATGTCTGTGTCGGGGGTGGGGGTAGGGAAAGGAAGCGGGAGTTTATTTTTCACCCTCCCTTCGCAGGTGGCTAGGTTGATCATTAACATTTATTTCCAGATACCTTCATTCTCTTCAGAGTTTTTTTTTTTTTTAAGTTTCAAATCTTTCCTTTCATACACTTGCTAATCAGGTTTCTTTAGAATATGAAGCAGAGGCTCTGAGTTTTATTTAAAATAAAATGGCTGCACATTTCTGTAATTTTGTTACTTGAGGTCAGACTTTTCACAGATAATTAGCCTTTTACACACTGTGAAATCAACCTGCATTGGTTATTTGGCTAGATTCTTTGCTTCTCTTCTTTATTTCCCAGAAGGTTAACGTGCTGCAAATCTAGCTTCCAGCTCATAGTACTGTCTCTTTGTGTTGCTAATTATCCCCGTTGCATAATTATTAATATCAGGAGCAGGAAGAGGAAATAAGTCCACCAAATAGTCATGAACGCTGGTGCTGTGGCAGGAAGCAAGTTCTGCATTAATAAAACGTGCCTGTACCAATATCATAGGAGATAGGAGCGTTCCTTGTTAAGGATCATTTATTAACTGAGATCATCTTTTAGTTCGCCTTGGGGTAATGACTAATGTCAATGGCAAATTTCACAGTTGTCTAGAGAAATGAATTAAATTTGTAATAAAAAGCCCTTCGGCTTGTTGTACATGTTCATTTATTGGAGTAGTTGAACTAGGAAGACTGTAAGGCAGCCAAGAACATCGGCTTAATTTTCCTTACATATAATAGTGACCTTTAGCTCCGTATTGAAAAAGTTACCTATTATGGACTGGTAAATTAAATGAGAAGTTCCTCTAATGCAAAATAAACCAGATGGCTGAGCTAAGTTAAACGGCCTTTAAGCCTGTAAGATTCTTCATAGAAAAATATCCCCCCCGCCTTTTTTTTTTTTTAAATATGACTCTTCCATTTAAACTACCGTAAAGTAAGTCACTTGACATATAAGCAGAGTCAGGTAATTCAAAGTGAGATTTCCTTCGGTGTTACAGCCCCCTTTACACCTGGAAATTCTTCAAGTGGTTTCATTTTGTGCTCTGGTGCAGAGTTTTCCAAACTGTTGTTTTAACGCTCTTTTTAATTCTAAATACACAGTGTGTGTGTGTGTGTGTGTGTGTGTGTGTGTGTGTGTTAATTTACTCGGCGTAACATGTTGTTGCTGTAATTATTTATGGACTTTCTGTGTCACTTTCTGTAGTTAAGGAGAAGCATGTTTCCCAGGAGGACGGACAATTACACCACTGTCTCTCTTTTGGATTTAGAAAGACTAATTCCAGATTCCTTTTTTTCTGAGAGTGAATCGGATTTGGAAAATGATAATTACTTTTAAAGCAAGCGCTATGACCAAGCATGGTATTCTCGTTTTATAGCAGAAAATACAGAACCGTCAGTCTCCTGATGCAATCTGTTACCTATGCTACAGTGTGCTTGAAGCAGCTTAGCCTTATCTGGGTACCAGCCCAGCTAATGATGGCGAGTGGAAAAGTGGACATTATTTTCAGCAAGTAAAGACAATTGCAGGATTTATGTAAATGGAAATGTAGTACTTCATGCAGAGAGGTACAACTTTCTCGTCACCCTGTTAACTTTAAAACAGTGTCTCAGTGCTTTCACTTTCAAATCACACTGGGAGAACATTTTCATGGACCTTCAAAAGCTTCGTTCCTTTTTACACTGGGACAGGCTGTACTCAGAAAAGCACACATGAGCTACATACCACTGCCGTAATAGATGTGTGGCTAAAGATGAATTAAAGTATCTGAAGGGCCCATGGGAAATAAAAACAATAATACCAATCAGAAATACTGATTTTACTTGCCTTCATTTTTAACCACATATGAAAATGCTCACTTAGTAGCTTATTTCTTCAAAATTTCCAGGTTTCTGGAGCAAAAACAAATGCTTGATTTTTCTGAATTTTCATTATTTCCCCAACTACTTCCCCTCACGCGTCCCCTTGGAGCCTAAGATTCCACCTCTGTGATACCAGCCCTTGGTACTTGCAGAAGTGGATGGGTTACCTTGGAATTGTTGTCCCTGTGGCTTGTTGGGTATACATTGGGGTCTACTGTATGCTTCTTTATGACTTAGGAGAATTTTGGAAATTTGGGCTTTTATTTTTTCTCTCCCTTTAGCGCTGATGCTCACAGCATTCCTAATAAGGCCAGGCAAGGAGTTTGTGGTCCCCTTCTCCCCACCCTCTCACCTCAGCCCTTTTCAGCATGTTATTCTCTGTGGGATTACTTGGATGAAAACCAATTAGGGAGCAGCTCACAAGATAAATGCATACAGATAACCCCAGATTGAGCACAGCCCATGCTAGCTCATCATAGAGTATGTGATGCCCCGAACGGAATAAATATTACAGAGTTGAGAGGCGATGGAGACAAGATTGAGAAAAGACTCCGAACGCCAAATCAGAACTAACACAACACGTAACTGTGTGCACGGGCTTCCTTACACCCCACCTCCCACTCCCCCCGTTTTTTATTCTTTGTGGAGATGTGCCCACAGGCCTCCTGAAGTGTGTTCTCCTTTGCTAATCCCCCCACAATGGTCCCCGTGCGTTTCCGAGGGGTCCCCATGCCCTTCATTCTGTGACTGTCAGTTTCTGTCTAATAAGCCAATCTCCCTCCCTGCCTCTTGCAGACGGCCTCATTCTCAAGCTGGGAGGGGACCGCGTCTCAAAGGCCAGGACAGCTCTAAGAATTACTGAATGAGCAAATCAGTATTGAGTAACTGTGCTTTTCAGCGTGCTTACTGGAATAAACGCAGTGAAGAATGAGGAGGAGAGGGAGACGTCAAAGATCCCCTGGTCGGGACTTTCGAGACAGGGTTTAGAAGCTTCATTTGAGTGGCAGAAAACTACAGCCAGAGTTAACGATGAATGTGCCTCTTGTGACGATGGGGTTCGGTGAATCCTCTTTCACGCTTTTGCCTGGTAGCTAGAGGGGCAGGGGAAGGGGGGGTCTGTTTCTCTCCACAGCTCTCCCACTGCAGTGTCTCTCAGCCTCTCTCCTCTCACTCACTCACTCATTCTCTCTCTTTCTTTCCTTTTCCATTATGTAGACTATATGGATAGCTTGCAAGCTAAAAGGACGAAGGCTGGACCAGTCCTTTTTGGTCGGTTATTCAAATACCTTCCACCTGCTTGGGTCTGCCTACCCCATCATTTTCCATAGGTTGAGTTTTTATGTTAAAGTCAGACGGAAGGAATCATTCCTGGACTTCACGTAGACTTTGCGACCCATGCATATAGTCTTCCCGTTAAAGTGGACCCACATCTCATGAGCTTAGGTACAGAATTAAATGCATTACTGTGCATCATAATTATTTGCTCAGATCCTCCTGAGCGAGAAGTCCAGGGACTGATAAACTGCGGCGTGTGAGGAGATGGTTATAAAGTTACTGACAAGGTCTGCAGGCTTTGGCAGAGGATTGATGTGGCCTGTTTTAACGTTCTTTCTTCTTCATTCCCTGTCAGTTTCACTACCCTTTCATGGGACCAAAATCCGTGAGTCTTCTGATAATTGCAAATTAGGGTGCCGAAAGCGAGAGGCATGTATACTCTTTTTTTCCCCATCCGCTATAGTATGAAAGTGACATCCGTAAGTGTTTTAAAACTGTGAAGCATCTAGAAAGAAGAGCTGTTCCTATAGTTATGTTTTCAGAGAAAGGAAGCTAAATTGCTTGTTTTTCTGTGTCGAAGGGAATTACTGATTGTTTCTGCTTCCTTCTAATACTTGTCTGACTCATGCTGATTTTCTGCAGTAAGCACCTTTTATACTGAGGGGAAGACAATAGTAAGAAAAGCTCTCCAGTGTACCAGCTTGGATGACAGCAATGGTAGTGACGTTTAGCAGTCCTAGGATCGCACACCTGGTCTACCACGTACTAATTCCTATCAGTTTCTGCAATTCATCAAGTGTTCTCCTTGGATCATTGCATTGTCTGTTTCCTCTGCTAGGAAATATTTCATATCTCTTTCCACCCTCATCACCCCTGGAATTTTCTCATCCTTGGTGTCTCTGTTTACATGTGACTTCCTCCTCAGAAAGGGCTTTCTCCCCACTCCTCTAATAAGTGATCATTTCCTTCCTAAACTGATAACATGAATTACGTGGTGGTCTGTTTCCTGGTAAAACAGCATTTGTCTTCCAGGCGAGACTGCCAGCTCTCCGGAGGCACAGTGCCTGCGAGCTTGCACACCTGATAGCCACACAAGGGCACAGGGTAGGTGCTCTAAAAAAATCGTTGCCAACTTAATAAATGACCAAATATGCTGTGAGACCACACCCAAACTCCTCATTACTGCCAAGCCCCGGTCTTGCCATCCTCAGAATTAGGCTACGTCCTTTACAGGGCCGTTACAAAGTAAAAAATGAGATAATATTTACAAAGTACTTAGACAACAGTGGTTGCTTATATGAATATTATTATATCCTACATTATTATTTTACTAAATAATAACAATAGCAAAAAAAGGAAAGCAGAATGTTCAGAGGATTTATGAATGAAGTATTTAAAAATCGAAAAAGCAATCATAAATTTTAGGAATTGCTTATAGCCACCAGCCCTTTGTTGAGTGGTGGGCACAGGGTAGACCAGTTGGTCCACCCTCTTGTTTCTCTGTGTACCCCTGCTCCAGCAGAACCAGGTTCTCGCCATGCATTTATGTTGTTAAATGTTCAGTGCCAGGAGACAGGCACAGTGACATCGGGATTGCTAACCTATGTATCCAGGAGTAAACTGCTCTATCCACCTTATGCATGTTTCCTACGGCCTTCAGTCTTACTAATTCTACTCCTGCCCAGAGTTGCTTTGTTCAGAACCTTCTTCCTCCATCCCCTTCAGTGAGGCTGTGTCCGGCGTTTTTAACAGAGTTTGACACTGTTGTCACCTTCTCCGCAGCATCCTGGAAACCACTGATTTGTTTACTCTCTTTTGTTTGCTTTTCCAGGATGTCACATAATTGGAATTACACAATATATAGCATTTTCAGACTAGCTTCTTTCTTGCATGAATATGTATTTAAGATGTATCAAGCCATTTTTTGTGGCTTGAAAGCTGATTTCTTTTTAATGCTAAATAGCATATAATCTATTGTACGTACATGTCATAGTTTGTTTATTCATTCACCTATAAAAGGAAATCTCGGTTGCTTCCAAATTTTGGTGATTATGAATAAAGATGCTATAAGAATTCATGTTCAGTTTTTGTGTGTGTGTGTGGGTATATTTTCAAATTAGTTGGGTGAATGCCTAGGAACCTGATTGCTGGACTAAATGGAAACACTGTTTAGTTTTGCAAGAAACTGCCAAACTGTCTACCAAAATGGCAGTACATTTTGCACTTCCACCAGTAAAAAAAAAAAGAAAAAAAAATGGGAGCTCAGTACCCTTCCCAGCATTAGGTACCATCAGTTTTGAATTTTATTTGCCCTAATAAGTGTGTAGTGGTCTGATGTTTTATTTTGCAATTCCTTAGGGACGACTAACATTGAGCGCTTTAAATATGAGTGTTTTCTCTCTTATATCTTTAATGAAGACTCTGTTCAGATTTTTTGTTCATTTAAAAAAAATGGTTTGT
This sequence comes from Vicugna pacos, assembly GCF_048564905.1. Classification (NCBI taxonomy): domain Eukaryota; kingdom Metazoa; phylum Chordata; class Mammalia; order Artiodactyla; family Camelidae; genus Vicugna; species Vicugna pacos. Next base: position 4,390,088 of record NC_133014.1, on the reverse strand, counting down.
TAGTTTTTTTATGCTGAGTTTTAAGGTTCCTTCTACATTTTGCATACAAGTCCTTTGTCAGGTCTCTACTTGGTAAGTATTATAGAACCTGTGGCTTGTTTCTTGATTTTTTTTAAGTGTCTGTTAAAGAACATAGGTTTCTTTTTATTTTAATAAACTTCAACTTATCATTTATTTTCTTCTATTGATTTGCTTTTTGTGCTCTATCTGAAGTATCATCACTAATCCATGTTGATGTAGATTTTTTTTTCCCTCTTGTGTTTTTCTCTAGAACTTTTATATTTTTGCATTTGACATCTAGATATATGTCCCATTTTGAAGTGAATTCTGTGAAAAGTGTAAGTTCTGTGTCTGGGTTTGTTTTTTAAAATACGAAGAGACAATTGCTTCAGCACCAAAGGTCACCGGATTCTATTTGTCTAGGTCTGTATCTGGGGTCTCTATTCTTTCATATTGACCCAACCATCTTCTTTGGCAAATACCATGCACTCTTGATTACTGCAGCTTTTTACTAAATTCTGAAATTGGGTAGTGTGACTCATTTAACTTTGCTCTTCTTCAGGATTACATTAGTTTAGTTCTGGGTCTTTCTAAATAAACCTCGAAATCAGTTCGTCGATAGCTACAAAGTAGCTTTCTGGGACTTTAATTTGAGACAGTGTTGAATCTTTAGATCCAGGTGGAAAGATTTGACATTTTAACAGTACTGACTTTTCCAATTCATGAACATGTAATATCTCACCATTTATTAGATTGTCTTTGAGTTTCACATCAGCATTTTGATGTTTTTTGCCTATAGATGTTGTATGTATTTTGATAGATTTACAACTATGTAATTTTTATGTGTGTGTGCTACCGTAAAAGGTATTTTTATAAATGTCACATTCCAACTGTTTCATTTTGGTTAAAGAACATAGGTTTCTTTTTAAGAAAAACAATTGACTTTTGTATATTAATCTTGTATTCTGCAACCTCACTGCACTTGCTTATTATTTCTTGGAGTTTGGTTTTATTTTATTTTATTTTTTTCATAATAGATTCTTTGGGATTTTCTACATAGATGATCATGTCCTCTGTGAATAAATACAATATTGTTTCTTCCTTTCCAATCTATATATTTTATTGCCTTTCCTATTTATTAAATTAGCTAGAATTTCTAGTATGGTTTTGAATAGAAGTGGTGAGGAGTGACAGCATTGCCTTGGTCCTGATATTTGGGAGAAAATGTCCAGTTTTTCATTGTAGTGGTTAATTGTTTGTGTCAATTGGAATGGGCCACAAAGTATCTAAATATTTGGTCAGACATTATACTAAGCGTTTCTATGAGGGTGCTTTTGGGTGGGATTAATACTGACATTGGTAAACTAAGTAAAGCAGATTTTCCTTGCTAATGTGGATAAGCCTCATTCAATCAGGGGAAGGCCTGCATAGAACAAAAAGACTGACCCTCCCCCTGGCAAGAGAAAATTCTTCATACCTGACTGCCTTTGAACTGGGATACTGGCTTTCCTCTGCCTTTGTACTCTTTGTAGCTCTTCCTGGGTCTCAAGTCTGTTGACCTTTGGAGATGACTTACATCACTGGTCCTCCGACTTTCAGGCTTTTAGACCTGTGTCGGAACTAAGCCATGGGTAGTCCTGGATCTCCAGGTTGCAACTCACCCTGTAGATCTGGGCCATGTCAGGCTCCATAAGAGCATGAGACAATTCCTTTTAATTTTCATCAATCTATCATCCTATCACCTATCTGTTGCCTATCTATTAGCTGTCTATCTATCTACCTATCTATGTATCTATCAATCATCAATCATCTGTCTATCCATCCATCCAAACATCCATCCATCCATCTGTATTATCTAACTATCTATCTATCTATCTATCTATCTATCTATCTATCTATCTATCTATCTATCTATCCATCCATCCATCCATCCTATCAGCCCTCTCCCGTGCATGACTCACCATTAAGTATGATGTGAGCTGTAGGCTCTGGTAGACATTCTTCAGCACCTTGAGAAAGTTCCCTTCTATTCTCCACTGCTCACATTTTATTTTATTTTATTTTATTTTCATAAATGGATGTTGATGTTTTCAAATGCTTTTTCTCTGACCACTGAACTCGTTTTTCACTAATCTGTTTCTTTAATGGAGTGAAAAAAGGCCAAGTTGCTACAGAGCCTTGAGGAGAATGTCTGGTGCATAGAAACTCTTCATTCTATTGCTCTCATTGTAACCATTATGATTACAAATGTTATAATTGTTCTCATTTAGAAAGTTTAAGGATGGGTATGTTTTGATAGGTACTTAGCTCTTATATGGTGGTTACCCAGAAGGAGAAGCCCAGGTGGGCATATATAAATATAATGAGCCCCTGAAACAGAATAAGAAGAGGAAGCATGTCCAAGACAAACCAAAAATTTCAAAAGTTTGCCCAGGTTTGCCTTTAAAGGTGAAAATTCTTCACCTCTATCTTGCTCTATTTGACCCCTGCTTCCAGAACCTAAGACACAAGAGATTGTCCTTAATATTAACCCCTGTCATATAAAGGCTTATATCTCTATGGAATGGAATTGATTTCCTTGGAAGGAAGATAAACTCAGTTTCAAAACCAATGTTTGAGACAAGATTTTTTTTTAAAGTCTGAGACTGAGGCCAAGGAGATGAAACTAAGCATTCGCCAAGGAGGGCTGGCTCATTAAATGTCCAACAGAAGAGCTATGACACTTAGATTGCTGTCTTCTCATTCATATGCCTGGTTTCATGTTGTGATACATCCTGAGTTTGTGTGATTGTATTTGTTTGCACATTGTGTACCTTTGAACATATTCTTGTGTGAATTCCATGCATTTGGGGATAGTCTCATAGACTGAACGATACAGAGAGCCAAAAAAGATACAGAAAAAGTCTAAGATGGGATTGGGTAGTAAATGTGGATGGAGTGCTTCTAAATTCTGTCAAGCAAGCCATATTCTGGCAGAGTTAATTATTTTTCAAACTATTTAAGATAAATATTTCAGCTTTTTCTTTCTCCTGTGTGCTCAAACAAAAGAGGAACTAGATTCATCTTCATAGTTCAGGATCTTCCCTTACAGAAGAGCACCACCCCTGCAGGGGGAAGAGGAAGAATGCCTCTCTGAAGAGGAGCTACCCTCTGTGGTCCAGCTATGATGGGCCCTGGGTGGTATTATCCCATAGTGGTACACACTGTTCTCGTTGCACATGCCGTGGTCATCCAGCCAAGCAGAGTGCAATGCTTGCTGGCCATCAGCTCTCAAAGAAAGGAAAGAAACCAGAAAAACAAAGTGGAGGTTCGTATAAGAGGACCTGAAACCTAGTTTTATAAATTTAATCTTTTGTGCCTGGATTTTTAATTATATACATTGATGGAAAACTTGTCTGTTAATCAACTGATCCACTACTGATCTTCCCAACATTTCACTTAGTCAGTCATTTCAAACTTTATTCTATCAAAACTATTTTAAAAAAACCTGAAGTGAGGGATTCGAAACATTTTACCTTATCCCATCATTGATGACTAATTAGCGTTTGACTGCAAAAGAGAAAGAGATCTTATTTCATGCCCCCAAATATTCCACATTCATTTAGGATTTTAAAATCTTAATTTGTTTACATTCCTAAATGTCAAATGCTTCTTATTGGCTAAATTGATAAAGAAATACTATTAAATAGAAATGGTTAAGTGTAGGAAAAAAATCCGCTTGGCTGGGTCTGAATGTCTGTTCTGCAACTTAGCTGCTGTGTGATCTTGGGGAAAATGTGTACCTTTTATGAGCCTTAAAGTCTTTACAACGTTAGGACAATTAACACTTACATTGTCGAGCGCCCTGAGAATTAAGTGAAATCATTCATGTGAGATGCTTAGAATCATGTTTTTTTTTTTAACGTGGTAAGTCTTTATTAAAGATTTTTAAAGAAAGAAATATTGTCTCCTAAAGCTGTATAATGGTCTCCTTGTCCCATATACTTTAATCTGAGGGCTCAAGAGAAACCTGGTTTCTTTATTTTCCTTGCTGAGTTCTTGCATGGAGTTAATTTTCTTTTCAGGCCAAATCAAGGTCTGTTTAGTACAGAACCACGTAGCATCAGATGGATTTGCTTTGGAGCAAGTGAAACTCCATGTGCAACAGCCTTTGTTCTGAAGTGAATATAAAATGTGAAGAGTTATGCTCAGGTAAAAGTGGGGCAGGGCTGCCTTTTAGGGACAGAAAAACAGCAAAGAAAAGAAATGAAAGCCCCGGTTTTCTCTCCACTGTTTTACAGGCAGGATGAAGCCTCAGAAATGGCTATCTTGGAAGATTTATAAAACACCAGTTCTATAAAGAAGGTAGGCAGTGACATCCGCATGCTTTCCCTTCCAAAATCATACATGATGTCTAATTAATGCATTTTGTAAATGAGCTTTGTTTTATTCCATCAAATCATATGCCCAACACATAACGATTTGATTCTGATTTTGTTTTTGTTTTCAGTACCCTTAAGACAGTTTCAAAGAGCCATGTGGAGACCTGTGTTTGTGTTTCACATGGCATACATTAAGAATTCTATAAGGAAAACAAAAATTAAGTGTCATGAAACATTTTATAGTTTACTATTTGCTAATTACTAAGTGACTTATATGTGAACATGCTTATTTTTACTTTAATTAAATCTGGTTAACCAAAAATAATATATATGAAGGTCAAATTATTTTTATAAATGTTGATGAAGCTCGCTCTGCACAGAACTAATCTCCCAAACCATTTTCCTGTGCTGTCTGCACAAAGCTAGACACACTACTGAAATATAGGGCACACTGAGAACATGGAAGGAATGATTAGAGATTTTGTGCTTGGTGTGGCAATACAAAGGCATATAGAAATAAAGGAGAAAAGCGTTATGCGTGTGCCCTAAATTAGTTTTGTGTGTGTTAGGGTGTCTTTGGGTGCACATTCACATGCGCGCACACACACACACACACACGCACACACAGACACACTCATCTGTATTCTTGGGAAGACACAGTGCCTGCTATCCTGTAACTGTTATTTAATGAACGTATCCTGAATGCACCACATACAATTATTATTGGTATTTCGGTCAGCGTCTCTGTAAGCACCAGCATCTCCCCTCTGAGCCATGCAGAACGAGGGAGCAGTACATCACATCTGCCCTGTAGGCGCACAGTCTCAAGTCAAGAGACTGACAAATATGCTAAGCTCAAGGAAAGGGAGAGAAAGACGGGTACCAGTCGTGGGCAGAGCCTAGGAATACACAATATTACAGAGTCTCTTTGAATCATCTTTAGTCCTTTATTTTGATTGAACTTTAATTTTACACAAAAGAAACATATCGTTAGTGGACATTTGGGAAAAAAATAGAAAAAAGAAGGAAAGGGGAAATGCCTCATTGTGTAATTAGTTGTGTTCTTAGCAGTAAGGTGTACATATAAAATTACACGCATAAAGGAGTGGGACCCGCTAAGGAAAGTGACATGCTATATTTAAAATACACCAAAAGAAAGTCAGAGCGGGGCAGATATAAGCAAGGAAGACCTGTGGGTATGTTGGAAAGATTACAGGGAACAGATGGTTATTTTCTTCTGGGAGTCAGGGGAATCATTGTAGAAAGTGGTTCCTCTACATGTGCTTGTGCAGATAGCTAAAGACCTTTTATGTCTTCAGATATGTTCCTGAAATCTTAAGACCTCATCCAGGAGTCAGTCAAATTCAACACGGAGAAACAGCTGACTTTTCCTTAGCTCATCAGGCTGTTAAAATAAGTTAATCTATTCAAGACATCCTGAGTCCATTGTACCTACTCCCCACACCTTTCCATTAAGTGGGAAGTTCTACCTGTTCCTTCATTACTTGCGTTACATTCTTCCTCCCCTTCCCTGGTGTTCAACTACATTAAAGCCAAAAAAACCTGCATTTGTTTCACGTGAATAATGAACATACTCTTTGTGACAGAAAAGTTTATCTATCTAAGAAGATAAATCATCAAATGCATATGCATTCAAATGTTTAATTTCTCTCTCTGCCAATTCTCTTTTCTTCAAAGAAGAAACAAAAGCACCCATTAAAAACTTTAAAAAATCGATGTCTTTTGGCTAGCTGTTCTCAAGGAATTGACCCCATCATCATTCCATTTAAATCAGGTCCTTTGGGCCAATAAGGTTTTTGTTTTTTTTTTGATGTTGGCTGTTGGAGGTGTTGGGGGGAGCATTAAGATGCTACTTCTCTGAAAATCTTCCCATCCGGGAGGTAGTGTGCTTGACCGAGGCCAGGTGGATCCTAGGTAACCACCAGGACCAAGTGTCAGCTGGGGTGTGGAAGAGGGAGCATGGCTGTAGCGGGAAGCCAGAGGGGAGGACGTGGTGGGGCAGGTACACACATCCCTCATCGCGACTACCGCTTCCTCCCAGCCTGACCCCGCGGTGGCTGCAGCTGTTTTAAGAGATTGCAACCCACCTGCCAAACTCCAAGGCACTCATCTCTCTGTCTTCCCCAAGTCCTTATCTTCATGTTTCAAAAAACAGTTGGAATCCTATGTGAACAAGTTTGAGAAAAAGATGTGAACAGACTCAAAGCAACATCAAACAAACTATGGTGTACCTGTCTTTGTACCATCTACAGTACTCTCTGGAATAAAGGAGAGCTGTGGTTGAAATTTGCACCTCTGGGGGAGTGATTGAAATGTTAGCTGTCTTGATTGTGGTGGTGGTTTCATGGGTGCCTACATCTATCAAAATTCGTCACATTGTACATCTGAAATATGTGTAGTTTACTGTACAGGAATCATACCATAGAGGTGTTAAGAAAAAAAATAAACAAGGTTGGTAGTTATCTTTGTACCATTCCCGGCATTCTGCACAGGATTGGTACCTTCTATGAACTGAATAAGAGTACGTGGAATAAATGAAAACCTAGGTGTGGCTTGCGTTGGTCCTGGTAAGCCCTGCATGATGCAGGAGAGGCTCATACCCGTGCAGACAGGCTCTGTCTTCTTATGTCTTCCTCCAAAATCTACAATGATCCAGAAAGGTCCATCAACAACAGTTCCATTTATCGTGTCTGATCAAGTGACATGTATTTTTTCAATTAAAGGGAATGTTTCAGTAGAGTTTTTTATTCTTTTGTTTCCATTCTACTTCAATGGTAAATTGGGAAGTTTTCAGCAGTGGTGAAGGAACTGATTTAAAATTTTTTCCTGTCTAAAATTAAAATCAAATAAAATCAATAGTATAAAATTAATGATGACTATCTTTTACTAAATCTTATTTCACTCTGTTTTTCATAAGGGGGAGTTCCACCCCCCTAAAAAAATTGGATAACACAGAAATTGAAGAAAAATACTTCTTCAGAGGGCCTTTTATTTTTCCTTATCTCAAATTGTTTAATACTAAATTACTCAAATTTTAATATTTTGAGGACTATTCATCATTACCAATATTTTTGGGTCCATTTTATGTTTCTTTAATGTACATATATGTGATGTTAAGTTGTTTGTCTTTGAGAGTTTCACGATACTTAGCAACGGCACTTGAGCTACTTAAAAACGACTAATCTTTTCACTATTTCATTATGTTTGCAGTAATTATTTCTTTAATTTTTTTGTCTCATAGTGTTTACCTTATTATAGAAGAACAAATTTAGAAGGCTACACGTGGAATTCCTTATAATCCAGCTCATCGTGGGGGTGTATTGAAATTCAACCAGTGTCTTACTTAGGTTTTATTTTACAAAATAAGTGGAATTCACTGGTAATCTTCAGAGTGTTTCTCTATACTGTTAATCAGCTAAACATAACCATCAATTATAAATGCAAATTTTCAGGGTTAAATTGAGTGTTCAGATGCTCTAATGTAGCTTTTATTGGCTGTACATTGCCAAGTCTACACAACACAAAATAAAGTGTTGGGTCAATATTTATTTTTGAATTGGTGCTCTACAGTGAGCTAATATGGGGGTAATTCAGGTCAAGAAAAAAGAAATAAGGGTGTTACAAACGCAATAAGAAGGGTTTTTTATTTGCGTATTTTTGCATGAATTATCTGGATTATGTCAACTGTGTAGACGTCTGTCTAGGAGTAGGATCTGAAAAGTTTATTCAAATGCTGACATTTGCAGAGAATAATATGGAGAGAGTACAGAAATCAGGAAAATTTATTTTCACATGTGAAGAAAAGAAAAAAAAATCATGGAAATTTTAGATTAGTTTCATTGTGGTCATTCTTTGCCCACAATTTTTCTGATGGAAGCCTAATTAATTATCCATTTTCCTATTAAAATTTTATGAAGAAAAATAAGCAGAGCTTAATCATCCAGCCCACTTTTTCCCCCTTTTTTTATCAACATCTCCAGAATAAGAATCATTTGTAAGCTTTGCTAGCAGTATACCATAGTGACAGGCTTCCAAACAAGGAGAAATAATTTATTAGCTCACAATGTTTTTCCAGCCTTCCCCCCACCCCACCCTGAGGTGGTGTATAGGTTGTGCAATGAATAAATTAAGTGTATTTTCTGCCTTGTGCTTGGCATAAATCATTACTTTTCCAGGACCAAAGGGTGAGTGACTATTTGCAATACTATTTTGAGTTAAATAAGCTTTGTAATCAAGTAGAGTGTGGATTTCACTCTATTTATGTATTTTTTAGCAAAATATTTATTTGCAAGATAGCTATAATGATTAAAATAATACTTTCTATTGTAAAAAGAAAAAAAAACACTGAAAAATAAAAAAGGCAAAAGGGTTAATCCATGCAAAATCAAACTGGTTCACTGAGTTTTAACTTAATGTAAAGATTTTTTTTCCCCTTTGGTGATAATTACAGCTTTTACATGAAACATAACATATCCATAATGCTATTTTTGTTATAATTATTGCGGCTAATGATATCACAGCTTACAAGGAAGATTTTCTTCACAAAGACAGTTATGCACATACAAAAGTATCCTGCTTTATAATATGCTGCTTCATGTATTCCCAAGGAGAATGACTATTACTGAATATATTTTAATGTGGAACCATTGGGTAAATGTTTTAAGGGAAGACAATTAAAACACTAGTCAATGATGTGTACTTATACATTACATTTTATAGCCATTTTACATCTTAATAAACTAAAACAAATGACGTTTTACTCTTTAACAGAGATTTTAGGGAAAAAATGAAGATCACAGCCTCATCCCTATCTCCTTTCACACTCAAGGCATCGCATTAGATTTCCGAATCAGAGCAACAGATGCCAGCAACGTGTTACTCCACCAGGCAAGGCGTTTGCACAAAGGGTCTAGAACTCACTTTTGCTCATCAGCCCTAAATCTTGATTAAATATGGAGCAGAATGATATTTCAAAAGTTTGCCAAAGGATGAAAAATGGTTGGAAATAATTCCTTAAGAAACAGACTAATTTAAAGTTAATTTGAAAATAAAGATGTTAACATAAATCCAATGGCATGCCTCCACTAAAGATGATGTTGCCAAAGGAAGTCACAGAAACCGATATGTCCATTATAACAGAAATTTTCTAAAATTTCATGGGCTTTTAGAGTGAAATGTGGAAGGAGATACACAAAGGTTTTAACAATATTTCATTTCTCAGGTTTTATATTGTGGTTACATCTTGCATGCTATATTTTCTGGTCATTCCATAACAAGTACAGTAGGATGGCTCAGAATTAAGAATCAATAAATTTGCAAATCTCAGACTTCCAAATTTATCCCCAAGGAATATGAAAATGAATCTGTATATATATATATATATATATATATATATATATATATATACATGACTGGGACATTATGTTGCCCACCAGAAATGGGCACATTATAACTGACTATATTTCAATAAAGGAAAAAAATAACTAATGAATTTAATAAATTGCTTTGAAATTTGGATGCACATGCTATCTTTAGAATCTTGGGTTTTTTTCACAGCTTGGTGTCAGAAAGATTTTCCCGATTACCAATAATTTAACAGCAAAGTGATCACTGACCAGGAGCACATTTTCATTTATTCATTTGTTTAGTGGTCAGTTCATTTATTCTGCAATGCACTGGTCAGTTGCTGCACCCGGCCGGAGGGGTATAACGTTGAAATGGGTAGACACACCTCATGACCCTTGGAGCTTCAAGTCCAGCTCCAGTGGTGAAGTTGTCTTCTAGTTTAATTCTGTGGACACCACCGTGGATTTAACTTTGTAGATTCTACACCTAAATTTTTGACTAGCACATTATGAAAAATAACATTAACCTTTTCAGTGTAGTATCTATTGTCCTTAAGATCCAAATAGTGTAAAGGACAGTATGTGTGTATGAGTGTGTATTTGTGTGTGTGTGTGTGTTTGTGTGAGAGAGATACATTCTTAAAAAAAACATCAGAGTTACAGCAAAGAATTGCATAGAAAGATTTCACAGATACAGAAACTTTAAAAAATACTTTGCTTTGAGCTGGTGTTGAGATATTATTTCAGAACCCATCAAGAGAAAAATAAATCATGAGAAATGACATGAAAAAAAACACTTGACAGAAAAATTATTTTTATATGTTAATACTTATTTGCCAGCCAAGGATATTAAAATTCCTTCACTGAGATTTTCTGAAAAGAATGAGAATACTTTTAGAGTTTCTTGAGCTAAGTATTTTAAGGTGATGACGTAAATAAAATGTACCACGTTATAAGTGCTTAATAAGTAGGGGGGATGGTGAATTTTATTTTTCCCTCTAAATAATTTAATTTAATAATTACTTGACACATGTGTTATTACAACCAAGGATACACAAAGCTGAATTTCTGAAAAGCTTATGATTTTTAAGTACTATACAGTAATATCCACCCACTAAGAGCTCTCTGGAAGATTCCCCTGGGTTTTGTGGAGACAAGCTGTGCTGAGTACACAAGGGACCAGCAAGGGGGAGAGTTGGCCTGAGAAGCAGCAGAAGGGTGGCTTGTCTGTCTGAAGGATGCAACGTGCAAATCAGGGGTCGGCCGCTGAAAGCTGTAACCTGGCCGGAATGTTGAATTTGGTAGTGTTCAAAACAGAGTTCTGGGCTGTGTTTGTTTGTTGTTGATGTTTTTTCCCCCTTTTTGGAGAAAAGATAGGCTGCTCACCTAATAAATATTTATACATTGTGATAAATAATACAATACACCTCAGACTACGACAGCCGCTTAAACAGGTACAAATAATTTACCAGATCGCATTTTTTTTTCTTTCAGTCCCCAAGACCATCAGGTTGGTTGGGCTAGAATTTAAGGGAGGAAGAAGAAAGATGATCTTTACTGGAGGGAGGAGTCACGTGACAAAGATGAACTATTCCTGGTGTCATGGAAATGCAGGCTGATCCTCTTGGAATGACTTATGCATTGAGCTTTCTGTCCACCATTTCTGTTCTGTAATTTTCTCACTGCTGAGATGTCCTAGAGTCACTCTTTCGGCTCTTGTGTCTCGAGTTTGCGGTTTCCTACTTAACACCTAGTCAGTAGGTTGATTCGAACCAGCAGGTTTGGTCCAGAGCTAGAGCACTGGTTTTCAAACGAGCACCCACATTTGTGAATTACGGAAGCAGACTGTTGGCTAAAACCACCAACTTCTCAATGATACCTTTAAGACTGGCAGGACAAAATTCATAGCCCAATGAAAAGAATTATTCTTTCTAGAAAGAGAGATACTCTCTGTACCACAAACATCTCCAAAAAAAAAAAAAAAGGGTCATTTGCTGAGGTAGAGAGAAGTCCCAATTGCCTACTGGCTCAATGTCATTAAATGAAGGAATTTCATCTCAGGTTCTCTGTCTCAGGCATTCTTCTATTTGTTAAAATGCTATCAGGTATATGATTTCTTTAATGAACTCTGGATACAAAGGAAAATTAAGACAACTGTTAGAAATGTTCCTGTCATCTTTTTTAACCAGAACCGGAGATCTAATATTGACCTGGGTCCTGAAAGTCATGTGATCTCCTGGCACTTGAGTCCACCTGCAGGGAATTTAAATGAGGCATCTTACCCCCAAAACAAAATCCTAATTAGAGCTGAACTCCAATGAACCATCTCCTTCAGACCCAAAAGGGACATACAGAAATCACTTTCATTTTTGTCTGACCTAACCTGATTCTCTTACACTTAAGAGCAGGAAAGAATTGTTGGAATTAAGAGCTGGAGTCTGGAGAGGAAGCAGCCTATAGGAATTCCTTCTAAAAATCCTACTCTTCACCCTACGATCATATAAATATTTTACCCTTAAGTCATATAAAATAATAGGTTTCTCTTAATTGTATATAATATAAATATCTCATTAGGCAGCAGAAATTCTATATTATGACAATTCTCTTTTTATAAAAAGGACAGTTTTTTTTTTCAATTGTTAACCTATATGTTATTTTCAAAATATTACCATATCTTCAGTGATTCTCCTGGTTTGGGGGAAAAAACAATGCACTTTTACCTGTAAATAATGATATAAAGAGAGAAATGGGATACATTATACATCTTGCAATAGGTACAAAAATGCTGCACTTTGGAAAGAGTGGCTAATCTTACCCCCAAATGAGAGACTGGGCACTTTACTAAAATTAGGGGGAACGTCTCAAGCATAGGACATTAGTTCAGATTTCACAAGGTTCTAAGTATTGAAAAGCCCACTCCCACTTCATGATCTTGGGAAAATGAAGCATGATGTGAATTCATGAATATCTTTGGAGCCAACTGTCTGGGGTGCATCACTGACCCCTCATTGGGTTCTGGTTGGACTGGAATGGAAGTGAGGGCTGAGGTGGGGCTGCTGGTGGGCCGTGGGGTGTCACGTCCACATGGGCTGCATGACCGGGTGAGCTTAGTGGTTTCAGCTGGGAAGGAGCTCCTGAGCAGCTGGTGAGATGAAAGAATCTTAGATGCAAAAATAACGGGACATGAGGATTCTATCAGGAGCTAGAAAGTGGGATTCCTTGGGGAAAACAGAGAAGCAAATTCTTTACATACTTCTGACTGCAGACCAGGTATCTGGCTGTGTCCTGAAGCTTCCTTTGGTGCAGAGGGTGGGCTAAAGCACCAGACCCCTCCCAGTGAATGAGGGCTGTATCTTCTTTCCCAGGCACATGGTATTGATTTTAGAATGGAAATTACACTCATCCTTGCTCAACATCGCTGGCTGGTGTTGTCCACGTTTTTAATCTACCCGTAATTCATATCATTTTATTATTATTGGAAAGGTAATACTATTTGTTGCCTAAAGTTTAGAAAATATTAAACAATAAAATGGAAAAAAAATTAACGAATGTCTCATCACTCGGAGATAGCATTTGAAATAGTAGGTTTCTATCCAGTCTTTTTTTCCCCTAGACCACAAGCACACACACACACACACATACACACACACAGACACACAATGCATATACACATATGCATTTCATCTCCTTTAAAAAGAAAGCTGTCTTATGGCATTAATTTTGAAAAATATGCTTTTAATGGTGGCAGAGCATTGGATCCACAAAGATGAGTCCAAGACGAAATGTTGAGAAAATCAACAAGAAATGGAGTTTTTCTTTCTGACTTTTCAATCAATCGATTAAGCGAGGCTTGGTGATTGACGTTTATTTAATATCCTGTATCACGCAGTTAACATGTATCTGTCACATCCCAAAGAAAAGCCTGAGAGTCATTGTTTTTCCTAAATGCCTCCCTGAAATCAAGTTAGGCTCTGTCAGTGGCTTTCCCCTCATCCACCACTCGTTAACCATATCAAAAATGGAAATGAGTTTAGTTTGGCATCACTCATAATGTCATTTGGGAAGAAGGCAGAAGGAGCTGTGCCAACATTAATGTGCACTGTGTGAATAATTTACTTTAATTTCAATTAAAGCACCAGGAGGAGATGTAGGAGACCCTTCCGTGGCAGCTCTAAGCTCTGGGGTTTAACTTGGTTAACAGAACAATTTAGAGAGCTTACGGACCTAAATTTGGAGCCAAGATGCTATGGGTTGGACACTGAATGAACAGCAGCCTACGGTGTCTGCAGGCTCCCCGAGAGGAGAATGAAAAGCCAGGAGGAAAACAGAGGGATTTATTTGTATGACTGGAGGCTGGAAATTCGCCCCCTTTATGAAGAGCAAGGAGAAGGTGAGGACTGAGATGGGTCCAGGGTGGCTCTGGAGACTCGAGGGTATGGTGAAGTGAGAGGAGCTAAGACATTCGTGGGGGACGAGGGAGTAGGGAGCACCTGTGAATGCACCTCTCGCCTTGGTACCGCAAAGACTCGGGCTGTCTACCTGTGATCCAGAATTTTACCTTTGCTGATCATCTAAAACATTTGGCCAGTCTTACTTGAAACCACCCAGACCACTGACCACCATTGTCTGGGGTAACAAAGCAGATGTTATCATACTCCTAATTTTTACAAACTCCCTGGTCACTCTTAAGTGTTCTTCTGCTACCCTTGTCTTTCCTGTCGGAGGTCTGCAGGTGCTGAAATGGATGCTGTTCCCATACCATCTACTGATCAAGACTGATGCAACTTGATACTGACCGGGGTCCTTTCTCCCCCAGCATCTGCTCTGGAGGACACTTTTAAATCAAAAATGTTCTACTGGCCACCTTCTTCCACCTCCACAATGGGTCTCAAAGTCATGGGCAATGCAAAGACACCCAGCACGAGGACGCATGACTGGGGACAATGTGGATAACGTTGCATCCATTTCCAAAGACTGCAGTGCAGAAGTACTCCGTGACTTGCCCCCAGATCACATAATCAATAGGAGGTGAACTGGTAATTAAAGCCATGACCCCAAGTCACCTGACTACTTTTAGCCGCTTCCACCAGTCGACCTACAGAACTGGATGAGGGAAGATGTGGAAGATGCAGACGACATGGGGATGCAGTTTATTGACTTAGATTATGCTTCATGCACAATGGAGATTGTCATCTGGCTTTGAAAGCAGGGACAACATTGAATATCCTTGCAGAATATGTCAAAGAGTGGTTAATTTAAATTTTAATTAATGTATAGTTACTGTGCATATATATATATATGTAAATTACAAATATATAGTATATAAATTTTATATGTTGACAAAGCAGCCTCACATCTAGGCATCCATCACAGGGCTCAGCAGACTCCAGCTCTTGGGACATGCCTGGCCCATCACCTGTTTTTGCAAATCAAGTTTATTAGAACATAGCAATATTCATTCCATCACGTATTTCCTATGACTGCTTTTGTGCTAAGACAGCAGAGCTGTGTGATTACAACAGAAGATTCATGGACCCAAACCCTGAAATATTTACAGCCCCCTCCTTTGCAGAAGAGATTGGTCGAGCCCTGGTTTCCAGGTTGGACTACACACAGAAATTCATATGAGGGATACAGTTACTAAAGTTACTAAAATATTTTCCAAACTTTATTCAGTCAAATATTACAGAAGCAATATTTCCATCAATGGAAGTAGAAAAATGATAGATCCAAAGTTCCCATTCTCTGAGGATGGGACCAATTAAACACAAAATTATCAGGGAAACACTTAGATAAGAATAAATGAAAATACCATATGACGTCGCTCAAATGTGAAATCTAAAAAAAAAAGAAAGAGAAAAGAGAACATTAGTGAACTCATTTACAAAACAGAAACAGACTCTCACAGACATAGTAAACAATTTTATGGTTACCAGGGGAAAGGGAGTGGGAAGGGGTAAATCTGGGAGTTTGAGACTTGCAAAGATTAGCCGCTATATATAAAAATAGACACAAAACAAATTCTTCTGTATAGCACAGGGAATTACATTCAATATCTTATAATAACTTTTAATGAAAAAGAATATGAAAATGAATATATGTATATATATTTACACACACACACACACATATATATATCTGCATGACTAGGACACTGTGCTGTACACCAGAAACTAACATATTGTAACTGACTATACTTTGATTAAAAAAAGAATAAATAAATTAACCAAATAAATGGGGAAAGCACAATATTTGCCTTGCATGGTCAGAGAAGGCATAAAGCAAGACCCAAAAGACACAAAATCAACAGTGGATCTAGACAGAGAGCAGCTAATGCTGAAACCCCACTGTGCCTGTTTCTTGTGTAAAAGAGCAAAGCAAGGAGAGTGCAGGTGCCAGGACCCCCTTCTGCTGGTGGAGCTGGTGCTGCTCCAGCCAGACAAGGGAGGAGGGTCAGGGTCTCAGATCCTGCCCTGCATACCCCAGGCTGATCCAGGCTATGCTCCCCACCACCCACGCCTCCTCTCTCATTCTCAAGTTTGTGATTCTACCATGCCATCTTGCTGTTCAGACAGAAATTTCTGAGGCTTAAAATAATGAACAGATAAACAAGATTACACTGTATAGCACAGGGAAATATACACAAAATGTTATGATAAATCACAGAGAAAAAAATGTGACAATGAGTGTGTATATGTCCATGTATGACTGAAAAATTGTGCTGAACACTGGAATTTGACACAACACTGTAAAATGATTATGAATCAATAAAAATGTAAAAAAAAAAAAAAAGAATGCCAGGTCTCACAATTCCAAACCAAAGGTTGAAGCATTGCATGAGATTTTAGAACCTCGGAAGACTGTACAGCCAGATTTCTTTGCACAGATGATTAATCGTGGATTTTTATGGCCTGTTGTTCTTGACATACTTCTTTGACTTCTTTTCGAAATGCTTTTGTCTAAAGATGTGCAGAAATCACCCAGTTATTTTTTGAATGGCAAATACATTCATGGTTTATTCATATATGCTCTTAAGTTTAAATATTCAAAGGTTTCAAGGGAAAAAATTCTTGAAGGAACTTTCACCGCTCTTCACCACGTTGAATATACCTTCTCACACCATTTGCCCTGTGAAAGTAGATGTATGCATAGCGATGGTCTTGGCATCATACACTATCAGCACCTGGTTTCATGTGTTCATGCATGTACCCAACACACACATTTTTAACCACCTCCAGCTCTCTCCTCTCATCCTCCAAAATGATTTTTGCAACTTACCATCAAGAGAGATTAATTCATCCATGAACGTCTGCTTTGTTTTGCTCTTCTTTTAAAATGCAATTACTCCGGAGTAAAGAAAGATAATCCTGTAAGTGATTATCGGGTCTCTTAATTGGCAGATAGATGCAAGCCATGTGGTTTCAGAGCTGGGCAGAAGGAACTTAAGACACAAAGTGGAAGGGGATAAGGAGGGCAGGGGTCACAAGTCAGACTTTGTGGCTCAGGTGAAAAGTTGAGTTGTAATAACCAAGAGGTCCCTGAATCAGTGGTTTAAAAGCAAAGATATAATTTCTCTCTCATGTAAGAGTCCAGGGTGAGAATATGGGCTGCTTTTCTCTGCACAGTAATTCAAGACGTGGGTTTCTTCCATTTTGTTTTTCCACCAATTGCATTTTGGAGAAATGTGGACTTCCGGGTAAAAGTGGTACAGGGTGGCTGGATTAAAGATGCCTTCCTTCACCTGAGGTTCCCACCCTATAGCATTCCTATTTTTACCTTTCCTTACTCTATTCTTTGGCTGTGATCCACTAGTCAGTTTCACCCTCAAGGGGAGAGAAATTAAACTCTATCTCCTGGGAAGGTATATCTCCATTTTTTTTTTGTATTTGTGATTCTTCTGTAAGAAAGATTTGCATTTTATCCATATTTATTTATTTATTCAGTCAATTGTTTGTATAAACATAGACTTCTGAATATTTACTTTATTCTCTGGGCTACAGTCCAATGCTAGGACTATTTATTTTGCTGCTTACATTGGGCTAGTTTTGAGCACAGATAGTTCCCTCAGGTCAATTCCTGTGTCCCTTTGGCATCCACGTGTCAATATATATACTTCTGCCCTTGTTGGCATCACAAGATGTCCCAAGCTCATCTTGTTTCCTCTTTATCCTGGCCCCCAAATCAGCTGTTTCTCCAAGAAACCTTGATTCTTTTTCCTGGACAACAGTGTTAAGAAACTAAGATCTGGGCACTAAGTATTCTTTCCACTGTTGGGGTATCCCTGTTTCCAAGCACTCTCATCAAACACAGAAAATGCACAGGCGTATGCAACCAATGGTGTGCACGCAAGTCTGCGTGATGTCTGCATCCATCTGTCTATTAAAGTGAACGTGCGTTTGTGCTGATAGCTCTGATGGCAGGCTGGCGTTGCAGGGTTCATCAGAGTATGCTCCTCTTCTTTGTCACTACTTTCTTCCACAGCAAGAGACTTTGCTAAGGATGCATTTGGGATGTCCTTGTGGAGTTAAGCCATTGCGTTTGTTGATGACATACTACCGTATGTTTGGTTCCTTTCCTTACACGCTCTCTTTCTTGCTGACTGGTATAGGGGTGGACCCAATGGCATTTATAAAGTTGTGAGTTACTGTCCTCTTGATTATGTTTACACCACGAGTTTATAAAAAGACATTTAATTCCCTTCTTCCTTAGATTCCATCCATTTGTGCCCTAAGACTAAGACATATTCTTATCCCACCTCTTTCTCTCACCAGCATCACATTAAAAATGAATGTTTTATACTTAGGATATAATCAGTGAACTTACTTTGTTTTCCATCTAGTTCTCATTTTTCTTCTACTTTGTTAGCCTTAGTTTTACTCTGTCTGTAGTGTCAGAGTATTGAACACCTGTGTGCAATTCTGTGACATTTATTCCCGCCTGTTAGCCTCTGTTCTGCAGTTAAATGTATTTGCGCTTTTCACTGAGGTCTGAAGTGGTTGTCTGACACTTGTCCTTTTTCTCATGAAGAACCTATGGGAAAAATACTCCAAGTTCTGCCACAAGTTTTCACTATTTCTGCAGCCTGTACTTTGAATATCAGTTTGGTGAGGGATAAAACGTCAGTTCCTTTTATTCCTTGTACACAACACTTAAGGTTTTGTTGGATGTGAGGTGTTGCTCTTGATAAGGAAACCATTAATCTGATTTATTTTCATCATTAGTGGCTGGTTTTTGTTTTGTTTTGTTTTGTTTTGTTTTTTTTGGTCTAGATGTCTAAAATACTATTTTCTTATTTTAAAGTCAAGCATTTTTATTACAATATGTTTGACGTTGACTGTTCTGGTGAAATATTCCACTGAAAAAAAAAAGTTTTCGTTCAGTCAACTAGGTTGAATTCTCCTCTCCCCAGAAATAAAGTTACTTTTAATTTCCCCAGAGTTTGTTGTTGCTGCTGTAGTTGTTAACTCCATTGCTTGGGGTTTTCTGCTTCACCTGTTGACTGGCAGAGACACCAGATCTCCCTTGCTTTTGTCCTGTACGTAGATTGAATTGCTCTTACTTATCTTGATCATTTTTCATTTTCTATTTTTATTTTATTATGATCTATTTTCCTTAAAGGACTTTCCATATAAATTATCTTCTGAAGAATTTTCTTTTTTTCCCAAGAAGTCAGTCTTTTTATTTTATTCAGGCCTTTAATTGATTGGATGAAGTCTACTCACCCTGTGGAGGGAAATCCACCTCCTCAGTGTTCACTGATTTAGTGTCAGTCTCACCCAAACACACCCCTGAGATGACACATACAATAAGCCATCACAGTGGAGCGAGTTTCTTCCTCAGTGCTGACTGCAGGAGCAGCATCCTACCTACTTCAATGTGCCTGTTTTCATTCAGTTGTTTACGTTTCAGTTTCTTTGAGGTTTGCTTTTTGCCCATGGATGACTTACAAATACATTGCTTTATTTTTATGTGTTTAGAAATTATCCTCTTTTCCTTCTGTGTTTTTTTTTTTAATTGCTTTTTTTGGTGGGGAGGGAGGTAATCATGTTTATTCTCTTTTCCTTCTGTTACTGATTTCTAGTTTGAGTTCATTCTGGTCACAGAACATACTGTATATGATTTCAATTCACTTAAATTTGTTAAGGTTTGTTTTATGGCCTAAAGTTTGATCTACCTTGATAAATGTTCCATGGGCACTTAGGGAAAAAGTTTATTTGTTGTTACAGTAGTTTTGTGCTATTTCCTTCTGGCCTCCAGAGTTTCAGATGAGAAATTTGCTGTCATTCAAATTTGTCTTTAGTTTATGGCAATTTACTTACTATGCATTTTGGTGTGGATTCGTTTGAGTTTTATTCTTTAAGAGGATTTTTCTTACCTTTATGCAAATTGTGTTTTTTTAATCATATTTGGGGAGTTTTCAGTTATTATTTTTTCAAATATTCTTTCATCGCTATAATCTTTCTCTTTTCCTTCTGAGATGACAAGAGATCATTATTATCTCTTCTGAAGCCTTGTTTGTTTGTTGGTTTTTCTTTTAATTTATTACTTTCTCTTTTGTTCAGATAGGGTGAATTCTTTTGATCTGTCCTCAAGTTCTCAACTTTACTTATTTCATTCTCTGTCATCTCCAATCTAATCTTAGTTACATCAGAGAGGTTTTTAAACTTTGTGTTGTTGTATAATTCGCTTCCATAATTCTTATGTGGCTTTTTAAAATAACTTAAATTTCTTTCCTGAGATTTTTCTATTTTTTTGTTTGTTTCAAGAGAATTTGAAATTGCTAGTTGAGGCATTTTTATAATGGCTGTTTTAAGAAGTTTGTCAGATAATCCCAACATTGGATTCATTTTGGGATTGGCATCCAACCACTGTCTTCTCTCATTCAACTTGCAGTTTTCTTGTTTCTTGGTATGAGGAGTGAATTTTAGTTGTATCTGTCACATTTTGTCTATCATGTTATGATTTTTTGCATCTTATTTAAATCTCTTATTTTAGCAGGGAATCACTCTGTGATGTTTAGCACACTTTGGCGGGCTGGCTTTCCCATGACAATTTAATCTTCAGTGTCTTTATGTTGTTATTTTGGCCTGCTTGGTTTATCTGATGCTACTGGGACTCCCACTGGCCCCTGTTGGTGCTGTGGAAGGGGCAGAAGATGGGGGGTAAAGTCTATGACCCACGAGGACATGGAGGCTTCCCTGAGAAGGCATCTGTTATGGAAGAAACTTCCTGTCTATGAGGACAGAGAGGGCTGTCCATCAGGGGCTTGTTGAGGTGGTGTTGCCCAGGCCCCTGCTTTCTCTGGGTAGAGGCAGGTGTCTCAGGTGCCTAGAAACCAGGGGGATGTCCTTGGATGGTCCTCTTGCTGCAGCTGATTCCTCCTTCCAAACTCGTTACCCCTCCATGGGGAAGGGAGTCTCTGACCATGTGTCAGAGAAGAGCAATCTCCTCGGATGTCAGGAGGCTGGCACACCTGATGTTGTCAGAGGATGGACTGCAGTTCAGTCCACGATCAGGGACCGACCGGGACTGCCCTCGTTTACTAGGTCAGGTGTCAGGAGACTGGATTGGAATCACCTCCTCTGTTGGGTGGAGGAGCCACATCCCCTCCAGGCCAGTTCTCCTCCCCAGCTTTCAGAATTCTCCTCTGCTTGTCTCTCGTGTCTGGTCAAGTGTTCATGGTTGTGCTTAGTAGGGAGGACCCAGGAGAAGCAGGCATAGGTGGTCTTCTCTGGACCAGAAGTCTGTATTCTTTTACTAAGGGATTTGGGGAGATTATATAGATATTCTGCCCTAAGAGAAGGTCAAGATTTCAGATTTTGAAGGTGAGTCAATAGGATTTACTCCATGATTAGATGTGGAGTTTGAGGGAAAGATAGTGACCAGACAGAATTCAACCTGGGATCTGAAGGACTAGATGAAGAGTGGCCCGTTCACTGAGATGGTGAGAACTGAGGGAAGCCAAGTAGGCTAGAGGTGTTTCAAGGGTTTTGTTTGTACACTTTAATTTGTATGTAGTTGGTAGTCAAAATAATTGGAGGCAAATAAGCAGCTTTGTATGACTCTAGATTTCATGGTATCAGTCTTCTTAGAATAAATGAACTCGAGGACCAGCATGTACATGGCAGGTATAACATTAAAAATTGAACATATTTCAAAATTTTAGTGTATGTAGTAGCACTAAGCCAACTTATTTGATCTTGGAATGCCCCAATTTAGAAGCCTACCCAATCACTTGCTGTTGCTTTTAAGTGTCTATTAACCTTTACAAGGATGAAAATGATTATACCTAATTTTGGAAACTGAATATAATTGTGTCACTAAGCAATTCTATGAAATCCAGGGAGAGGAGATTAACTTGTTTGGAACTTTATCACTCTGGAATTTTACCCCCCTATTCTTAGTCAAAGTGACAGTGAGTATCTCTTCAAAATGCTGAGAAGAGTAAATGAGAAATCAGACAAAGCCTTGCAAAATTACCATTTTATTGGAGAAGACAGAAAATACAGAAGATGTCTTCTGGAAACAAGAGGATGACAAGAGGCATTGTCGGTTCAGGCAAAAGATGAGACAGGCAGAAATCTCATACAGGGTCATCAAATAATGGGACTGCCCCTGGTCGAGACCAACCCCAGACTCTACACAGCCCCAAGGCACACATGTCTGCTTTATTTGCCATTAGATACAGTATCTGTTAAAAAAAAAAAAAAACGAGAGTGTAACTTAAGGTCTATTTTCTTCTTTGAGGGAAAGAGCTAGGCTTTGGGAACTGGGACCTATCCAATTTTAGGCAAATATTATCAAAGATTTTTTGTAAAAAACTTACGATGAAAGAGAACTGGTCATTTCAGAGCAGGCCAACAGAGCAGCAGAAGTAATTATTGAATAGTCATTGTAAATAAGCATTTAAAAATGACCC
Source organism: Vicugna pacos (assembly GCF_048564905.1). Lineage (NCBI taxonomy): Eukaryota > Metazoa > Chordata > Mammalia > Artiodactyla > Camelidae > Vicugna > Vicugna pacos. Next base: position 4,367,442 of record NC_133014.1, on the reverse strand, counting down.
AGCATTTCAAAAAGAATATACCTGTAAAAGTCAACATGAGTAGAAACTCTCATGAAATGTGTGAAGGAAGATAGTGATCAGAGGAGATGGAAGCCTAAAATATGTTCCTTTTGCTTTGATCCACTGCCTTAAAAACACACAAGATTTGTTTGTTTGTTTATTTGTTTTTTAGTCAACTAAAAAGTCAAAAAAGAAAATCTCATTTATGTCCATGGAAATGCTCTGGTTGTGATATTACAAGATCATCTTAAAACACAAGTGCCTCTTACTTGCACAAACTTTCTTCTCTTTTTCTTTTCTTTTTTTAGTTTCTTGAATTGCACACAATAACCTTTTAAGGTAACTTTCCTCAATCTGTTTGGTCCTTCTGAGATTTCTTTGTGGCGTCAATAAGATACCAAGAATCTTAACTTTTCTCCTTCTAACCTCCCCTTCTTTCTGCCTTTCTCAACTTAAAATGTCTGGATTGGATCACTTTGCAGCTCCGTCCCACCCTGTGTTCCGTTAACTAATATTTTATTTCTAAGCTGCCTTTGCTGTGCTAGGAAAGGAAAATGAAATACAATGCAAGAGCCACGGGGGCAAATAACTGTATTTGTCCCGGTCTCCTGTGATCACAAAGCACGATAAACTTTTTAGAGGCAAAGTTTAAACCATCTTGTGGGTCTAGATTTCATGATTAAATTTTGAAGCCAAATATTTGTATTTCCTGTGAAATTTAAGTGTTCCTTAGAGCTGGGGCACGTTTGTTTTGTTTAAAACGACTTTCTCTTTGATTGCTGAAGCATTTTGTTCTCTCTATAACATGTTATACCAAATCTACATACTTTTTGTTTTCCTTTTTTTTTTTTTTTTTGTCATGAGAACAGTCAGCAGAAATTGTGTTCTAAAGTGCCCAGAGGACAAGAGCATTGGTCTTTCCAGTTGGAGTTTTAGGCCACCTTCTCCTTGTCACTCTCAGCTGTAATTTAAGATATCAGCTTTAAATTATTTAGTGGTTTATAAGTATAAATAATTTACCAGTCAACAACTAAGGTGACAGCCCATTAATCAGCCTGCGAGCGTGAGCACAGGTGTCATGCTGTGGTCTGCGCCGGCCTGAGTCCTGATGGGGTCCATGTGCTCAGAGCCACTCTTCCCTGCCTCCCCTCCCTAAGATATGCCCAGTCTTGCTTGTGGACTGAATTAATTGGGGCTCAAATTGAGAGGTGCACTCAAACACTCGCACCTTTGGAGGCGGAACCAAACTTTGTTACAGGTGCAGGTACAATCTTGGTTTTTCCAATGCTGGCTGGTTATAACTGTATTGTGACCTCCCCAAAGGAGAGGTGTGGAGAAAATAAATTAAGTAGTAACCTTTTTTACAAGAAAGTTGTGGTTTTTTAAAATAATGGATGTGTGGTGGTGTTGAAAGTTTATTTTTACCTTCTTGTCTAGGCAGCTAGTGTTAAAGTCTTGAATGATTGTTTTTTCAGGAGCTGCACTCTTTCTTCATCCATGTGTTCCAGTGACAACAGAGCAGTTTCTTTCCATAACATTTTTGGGCATTTTGTTTTTAATTCAGGTTGTGAGTGGACTATTTTTTTTTTTTTACAGGAAAGTTACGATTCTTCTAAGACTTACCAGCCTCGTAGGGACATACATCAACTTCTCTTAGAACTAAGGACTTACGGTCATTTAAAATCCTTTCAAATTTGTTCAACAGACCAAAGAGGATATTCTTTTTGCAAAATTGGAGACTCTCTAAATGAGGGTACCTGGTAACCCAAATTAGTGCATGGTCATGCAGACTTCCTTTTGGGTACTAAGGTGCAGGGAAGAGAACCATCAACAGCGCAGGTACTTCTCTGAACACTCTGATCGCCTCTAACTTCTCCTGGCTTCCAGTCTCTCCTCCAAGAACTCTCTGAAGACACAAAGTTCCAAAGTTCCATTCTGCCCTCTCTGGGCAGCCAGCATCCTCCCCGCCTCAGCTGTGGGTATTCCCAGGAGAAGGAGCCCCTGGCAGGACCTCTCTCAGCCAGGCTGCATCCTTGTGGGTCCAAGGAGACCCACACTCTGGCTGGAGAAGGACATTCCTTTCTCAGCTCCAAGTTTCATTTAACACCCTGGACCAGAGATTGCATAGTTTGTGTCCAGGTTCTTTCAACACCATCATGAATTCAGCTCCTTCAGCTTTAGCTTAGGCAGCCACAGAGGGAAATTTCAAGTGGTGTCCAAAGTTCAGACTGAACTTTTATTTGGACTCTTTTCCAAGCAGGAGCATGAGCCGTCTCCATGGGACACCTCTGCCAGGCGTTTGTGCTGCATCCAGCGTTGCCCTGGTGCACATGATCCCCGCTAAACCGAAGCTCTTTACCCAGCTCCACTGCAAACTCAAACCCTAGTCTGCAGTTTACCTGCCCTGTCCTCAACCAGTATCCTTGCTCAGTTACCTGCCCTTGGTCTAACTCAAATCCATGTGGCTGTCATTTGGGGATTCTTATGGGCCAAGCACGAAGGAAGTAATTTTGCAGACAAATTACCACTGAATCCCCTGCCTCAGACAAGCGTGTTAAGAAGGATGCTGTGGATTACTGACCTGAGTAAGTGGCAGGAGAGTGAGGATCCAGTTTACACTGTCTGACTCCAAAGCTCATGTGCCTGTCAGCTCTGCTGTGCGGCCAAGCTAAGTATCCAGGTCTTTGCCCCTGACTTCTGAGATGCATCCCTATCACCCCTACTTATTCTTATTGTCTCTCAGTTTCCTTCTCCAACGGAACCTCTTCTTTCAGCCAAAAGTGATGACACTGGCCTAAAAATGCCATTGTCTCTGAGATCTGGCAATGATCATTGCGATTAATCTATTTGTCTCCTGTTCCGTTTGCATGAGTCCTGATGCGGGAGACGCTGGGTGATGGTCTGTGTCTTCCTTTGTGATTAGTTTTAGTATAATTTGAGATTATGCATTTCTCATCTAGTTCTAAGTTGGACCATGTAGCAGATTGCTTTCCTCAGTCCTCTAGCACCAAGAGGCAGCATGTGGCTTCTGCCATCTCTCTCTGCCCCGAGCCCATTTCCCTGATGTTGACACTGTCCATTCAAATGTCAAAAGTTGTGTCAAACTTTTCCCCAAAGTTTGTAAGTACTGGGGAAAGAGCCTGAGGGAAGCACAGCGCTGCAGAGCCATGTGGGCAGAACTTGGACTCTCCATCTCCTGACACTGCTTATGTTTTTCCTCTCCCTGAATTTGTTTGCTATTCCCCCACTCTGTCTCCATCCCTGGTTGCCCCTGGAAACCATGTGCATCTTCCCCTTTATTAAGCACTGCACACCCGATGTCTCTTCCTATGGGCTTGCTCTATGCCTGCTCTGCCCAGAACCAGGGCTTTCTCAACCCAAACCTCCGCCGAGGACCAGGTGTGGGTTTTCTCATATAAAACCAACCATCTATATGAGATAGGAATTATGCTGTGCCCCTCAAAGACAGTTCTTCATACATAATGGTCAATCAGTTATTTGCTGAGTGAAGAAGCACATTTTTTTTCTGTACTTACCATTAACTTTGGTATGTAATTTAAAATAACTTGACTTGTATGTAAGGAGATAAAATCACTCCCACTAGCCTATACCGTTCTTCAATAACCCACTTTACACTCACTTTGAAACCTCCATAACACCGCACCAGCTCAGGGCCAAGCCACGCAGGTGACTTAGATATTTATTTGAACTAATTTTACTAATGATTTCAGTCGCCTATTCTGAGTGCAAAGAATGAGCACAGAGATTGGAAACCCACACGAGACACACGCGCACCGGTCCTCTCCGTGTGGGGGGCTCCCCCGCTCCGCAGGCCCCCTACCAGGGAAGTCCTGGCCTGAGTAAGATTCACCTTAAACTTCAGTTCACGGGCAAATCTTCCTCTAGACTGAACTCCATGCTGATGAGGGCACTGCCTCCGTTTCTCTGTATCCAGTGCCTACAGGCACCTGGCCCAGAATTGCCCCTCAGGAGGTATTTGTTCAATTAATTTAAATAACGACCCTACACGCAAGTTCACTGTAGTGAATAAACGCACTGCAGTCTTACCCCGAGAAAACTCAAGAGTGATGGGCAGTTCATTTCTCAGGAGAAAATGACAACACGATCAACCATCACACTTGTTCAAAGCAGATATTAAGTATTTAAAAAAATATTTTGGTTTGTTCTGCCATTATAATATGTCACCAGTTTTTCTCATTAATCATCGGCATACCATTCTACACTCAGCAGATTTGGGACATGCATCCTGGACAGCAGTAAGAACCACAGCTTGTCAATAAAATCAGTCTGGGTGATGTGTTGCTAGTTACAGAGTAGCTAGGGATAAAACTCTTGGAGTAGAAGGAAAATTATGAGGAGGTGGATAATATATAAAAATGACAAAATAAGCAGTTACAGGACTAAAACTGAAGGTGTGCTCGAGTGAGGCCAGAACCCCCAACAGCAGGATAAATACATTAGTAATGGCTTCAATTTTAGTATTTGTGATTTTTTTCATCATTATAAGGGAAGTCAAATACATGAAATAACCTTTGGAAAATGCATTTGATAAAGAAGCATTTTTGTATGCAGTTGCAAAGAAAACCTGGACCTTTAATTAGCAAGCTTTGCTGTGGAAAGCTTAGGCATCTATAAATGGATTGGGAGAGGATTACTGTGGCTCACAGAAGCTATATGTTTGATTGGTGCTTCCAGTAGCCTGAGTCCTCCTCCAGCTGCAATGTCCTTGTGTATCTTGTTGGCTGTGGAGTGACAATTTCTAAACGGTCAGCTCTTAGAACTGTTCTAACATGGATGCACAGGATCCCAAGAATGCCCACAAGTCCTGGGCTCAGTGCTTGGAATGCAGCTCTGCGTGAAGACACGTAATTTTTTTCAAGGAAAATTCTCTCTTAATGCGCATGTGATTTCTCTTCATGGACATTAATAGACTAGATATCTAGTTGGAATCTTTTCTAGATGTTTTTCCTCCTCGTTCCTTAGAATATGTTCACCAGATCTTAGCAGCAGTGAATGCAGAAGGGATGAAACCCAAGATGTCTGTTGTATCCATTATTAAGAGGCTTCATAAAACTTGCAAATATTTTTAAAATGTAGAAATTAGATATCTGAGGTTTACTGATGATTATTAATATAAGTAATTGAACATTGATGATTTTGTATGATGCATAATACACAGCCTTCTCAACTTGGGGGATCAGTCTGAAAGAGCAGAAACTGTGGATCATAGGGTCTTGGGATGGAAAGTAATCACACTGTGACGAGGCACTGAGGTCGGAGATCGTGGTGGATTGGCAGAGGGAGAGCCTAAATCTCCATTTTCTAGCACAAGTTTCACTCGGGCAACTAAGAATACATTCAATTCACTCCAGCAAAAGAATAGGGATATTTAGAGAGATATTTAATTTTGTTCAGAAGTGATCTCTCCACTGAAAGTCAATCCACTGCTTGCAATTATATTTACATCCATTACTTTCCCTCACAATTATGTTTCTAAAGCTCTCTGATGGGAGAACATCGCCAGAGGCAGGCAGAATTGTCACAAATTCTATGTCACCGGTGTCACATTAATGAAGTTTTGACAGAGCCATGAAAACACGATCCCTCATGCCATTCATCAGTCCTACAAAATGTGTAAGTTAGTTTTATTCTTTAGCAAGAACTAAGCAGGTAACAAAAACTGTCCTAGGCAATGAGCCCTCAGGCTAGCACTGCTCCAAACCATTCTTTCATTTTTATTGAACAAGTTTAATGAGCATTAATGAATTTCTCATTGTTTCAGCAGGCAAGATCAAACAGTATTTCAATAGTACAGCTTCAGACTTTAATAACACAGTGCAAAGATTGTGACACCAAAATACTAGCATATGAAGCCCGGGAACTATGGGAAATGCCAGAATATGCAGTGATGGACCAACTTTATAAAATATGGAATAGGAAACGTCCCCTCTTGGCTTTGAGGATCCAACTCTCACAGCATTCATAGGCTTTACAAACCTACTATTATGCTATTATACTTCCACCTTTCAGGAGGTATTATCCATATTTTATGAATAGATAAATGGAATGAAAAATTGAACAGTTTACATGAGGACCTCCAATTTTACTTCAAACAGGGTCAAGAGGAAGACATGGCTATCTATCTGCCCAGAGATGCATATCCCATATGTGCATCCATATAGAAGCAAATAAAGAGTTCATTAGAAATTTCAAGAATATAAAGTAAATTAAAGGATATGTTTGCCAAATATGGATGAACCACATATAAGATACCTAGTGAACTAAGTCTTCACTGGATTTGAATTTCTAAAAAAAATGTATACCATTTACTTTCCCTAGGGCACACAGGTAAGTAAATTATATGACTTGAAAGTGAACTCAGGGCTCTAAAGCAGGAAGGCATTTTGTTTAACACCATAGCAGGACGTCTTGGATTTGGGCACCAGGGGAGAAAAAGCATGAGCTAAAAATCACAATGAATACATGTCCAAGTGTGTACGCAACATACTCAAAGGAGAGGATATATAAAAACAAACAAACAGAAAGAGTGTTTATAAATGCAGTTATGTTCTCCGGGGAATTTTGAAACCCATGGGGACCATATTCATAACAGAAATGTTAACGTGCCTGGAAGGTAAAATCAGCAAAGAGTTTAGGGGAAAATGTAAACTTGAAATGGAGGCAAATGCTATCAAGTACTTTTCTTCTTGCTGTAAAAATACTTCTTGACAGTGATGAGTCAGGATGAACGTAACCATGAAAGAGAACCCAAAGAGAAAGATGGCCCCTGTGAGGCTGCCAGGAATCTTGAGACTGGAAAAGGATAAGGACGAAATGCCCTTAATTTAAATAACATATCCATATCTTCCATGAGGGAATTAAGCTCCTCAGGTGTGCGGTACATTAAAAAATAATCCAAACTTCAGTGAAGTTCCAGCATTATTCAGAGACAGTGTTACAGTTAGAGCAAGCAAGCTGACCAGGGAGAGAGGGAGAGAGGAAACGGTATCATGCAGCTTTATAACCAATTCCTGAAATCCGAGAATCAGGCTTGTGAGGTCAGAGATACTGTTAGAAGTCTGGAGCTTGGGAGAATATTATTTGAGGAAAAAATAATGAGAATTTTAAAAGTTTGTTAGGAAAAGGTGAAAGAATGAAAGCATCCTAATTTTCACCTTTGACTGGCTATCTGGTTAGAGGAGAAACTGGCTTAATATCGAACTTAGAGTTTCCTTACCTTCTCAATAAAGAGTGAATCTTTTGTCAGATTTAAGGCTGTTTATGGTCTTCATTGGCTAAGTCTTTCTCAAGCCTACCTTTGTGACTTCCAGGCACTGTCACTGTGTCGAGGATAAAGCTGCATTATCGTCAAACGTTAAAAACGGAGAATTGCCCCAAGTGCATGCTCTTCATTGCAGCAGTGTGTAACAGGAAGTAGCAGTCAAGTTCACGTTGGGAAATACTGATAAACAGAGCAAATTCTCTCCACCAAGAAGTCTTACTTACTAGTGAGTAATTGTAAGAAAATTTTGAGCATCCCTAGAAAACAATGTGTGTGAGGATAAGAAGTAATAAGAATTTTGAAGGAAATGGATACAAATACCTGCTGTCTGTTGCTCTTCAAGAGATCATTAGCAAAAATTCAGAACCAAGCCCATGATCTGCTTGCCTCTTACACAATTGTGGCTTCTTTTTTAGATGTATAATATAAACTAAATGCAGTAGAAATTTCTTTACATCTAAGAATCTACTCCTTGCTGAGTTACACAGAGGAAAACAAGAAATTCCGCCTTAGCGTCACTAAGCCCTTGGCCCTTGCTCTGCCTGGGCTGATGGATGGAGATTGCTTGCGTGGTTCACAGCAGCGTTCAACTGGCTGAGACTAACCGGCCCCATCCCAGAGTCTGATGGAGGCAGAAAAGCGCTTTGTGCAGAGCCAGGCTTCCTAATAAACTCCCTGAAATTGTCGTCTCAGAAGAGTGTGGGTAAATAGAGGTCCCATGGGTGACTTCATTTCTGTCTTGTGCCAGGAGAGAAAGGCCCCTGTGGATCTAGCCTTCAAATGGACACGGCCCCCAGGTGGAACCTCCCAGTCTTGCCGACCTGGCCCTCTTGCCAAAACTCCGTTATCAGCCGGTGCCCAGCAGAAACAGCTGGCTTAGAGAGTGACCCAGACGGGTGCTTATGAAAGCCATTTTGCAAAGGCGTGGGCAGAGCTGAAGGGACAGGAAAGTCGACATCCTTGGGACCAACAGTAGCCAGTAGATATTGCCATGCCCGGGCCTGGAGGGTCAAGGCGAGGAAGAAGGCTGCTTGGAACCCAGGGGAAGCTGACCCGAGGGGCAGGGGAGCAGGCAGGAGCCTTCAGATTCCGCTGCTGTCACAGCCTGTCCCCTCGAGCAGGAGGGGGCGGGAATAAATGGGCTGACCACGCCCCAGGCCCTGCGGCCACCTCCCATTGGCCAGACCCCAGGTATTACGTCACTGCCCCAATGCTGGTGCGTTACCTCTGCAGTAACGCCTGAAAAGCCAGATTTCTTTCAAGGATCTACGTGAACTAGGGTCCACATTTCCAATCTCACTTATTCCAACCCACCCCTCTTGTTCGCGGGATTGTAGGTGCATTTGACCTCCTTGCTGCTTCTGGAACAAGCTCAACAGCTGTTTGGGGGTCTTTGCTGGATGTGCTGTTTTCTGTGCCTGGAACACAGCTCCCCCAGATCTCAGTTTTGTTGGTGTCTTTTCTTCCGAGCATCCTCTTGGTGAAGCCGTGTCCCCACAGCGACCTAAATGCACTTGCCCTGGTGGGCACCACTGCTCCATCTGAGTTAGTGTCTTCCTGTGCCGGAATTATCTCATGCTTACGTTTATTTATTTATTTTTTCTCCTTTCATTACAATATTAGCCCCCGGAGAGCAGAGAATCTGCCTTGCCTCGTATTTCCCTAGAGTCTAGAGCATGAGCTCAGTAAACATTTTTTGAATGAATAAATGTGTACATAATTGAATAAAGGTATATTCCAACTAATTTACCTAGTTAGAAATGCCTGAAAGCATTTAAGCAAAATCTGAGGGTTAAGAAAAATTTCTTTCGGAGACAACCTTTAAATTGTTACCTCATTTAACTCACTATGTTCTAAATAAAGAAAAAACTAGACTCTGAGAGGGTTAAAAACATGCATCATTTAGTTCTTGTACTTAAAATACTGAAATTCAATAGAGGAATAAGTAATGTATTCTATAATTATAACTAACACCAGACGGGATGTACATACAATAATAGGAATTATATAAGAAAATGTTAAATGGTTTTAAAAAATGCAAATATGTCATTTGAATAGAAATTTGGAGGAAGTTTATTTGAGGTAGACATTGAAACTAGTAAAGATTTTAACAGGTGGGGATGGAGGCGGGGAGTCATAATAACACAGATATGAGCTGAGATGAAATATGAAAAGTTGTGGGCCATATTTGGGAAGAATATGGCCCTTTTGCTGGATGATAACAAAGGCTAATATTTATGGGGTGATTATTATGAGCCATGTATTATATTATTTAATCTCAAAATGACTCTATGACAATAATTATCATGGTCATTTTATAGATGAGGGAGCTGAAAAACAGATTAATTTGCCCAGCCAAAGCCAGACAAATACAAAGCTGCAGAAGTCGGGATGTGAGCTAATGCAGGGTGAATGCAGAGGATTATTTAAAAATAAAACAGAAAAGTAAATGGAGGCACAGGAAGGAAAATTCTTGAATGCAAATCTGCAGACGTGGCACTTAATCTAGAAACTGATAGAGAATCGAGCACGTTTTTGAGTAAGATTTATATGGAAACAATATAAAATAACATCCTAATATGTGTTACATACAAATATAATTTATGTATGTAAAAGATAAGTGTAAATGGAACATGCACCTATAATTTATATACCTATATACGAAATATACATACACACAAAGGTACTTAAAAGAAATGCAACTAAAAGTTAACATTACTAGTCTATTAGTATATAAATTATGAGAAATTTTTACTCTTCTGTTACTTCCTGGATTCACTGGAGTTTTAAAATTTTCCATATACATAGTTTTAATAATCGGTAAAATAAAATTTACCACTGAGGTCTAGAACTGTGTCTATTTAAGGCCTAAGGTAGGTTTATTCTTCAAGATGGCAGGAAGACTCTGATGTGCTCCAGAGTGATTATGGAATTCAAATAAGAAAAATCAGTGAATGGGGTATCCTTCAAAGACAGAGGCAGAGCATCAGGGCAAATGGTCTCCTTCCTAGGTGAACAGGCACAGGGTTCTGCTCTCCCAAGAAAACAAGTTGATAATTCACAGCTTTATCTTTCTTTCATTTTTTTTTTCCTTTTTGCCACAGCTTCAGTTCTTATTTACATAGAAACACATTTCTATTTTTGTAGAGAAAGTTGGATTCCATATACAATTTTTACACATGTAACTTTCTTTTTTTTTTAAAGACAGAAGTTATTTCTTTAATCCAATACAATTGGCTTGCATACATTTTATTTTAAATGTTTTAAAATGTGGTCAGGACACAGAGTACGAGATCCTCCTTTGTAACAAGATTTGAAGTCTACAGCACAGTTTCATTAACTGTAGGGTAATGTGCAGCAGATCCCTGGACCTGACTCATCCTATAGAGCTGAAACTTTCCATACTTTTTAAGAATTTATTTATCGTGTATGTGAAGGTATCTATTTTAAAGCTTACTTTAGGTTCAATTTAAAACAAACACCAAATAACCCTTAGGTATAGAGCATGTTTCTCACTCTCACCATAATTCAGTCATTATTGGAGTCATCCTCACTGAGAGGAATTAATGAAATAATTAGAATGGAAGCCTTCCCTCCCTGCACGTGTGGAGCATCTGTCCTTTGCTGTTGATGTATCAGTCTATTTTTTTTAATGATTGATAAAGTTTGAAAAGATCGCAGCAGTGAAACTTGCTCAGTGTGAAAAAATTTACAGTCCTGAAGCAAGATAGAAGGAAGAAAATTAACATTTTCTATATGACCACATGGACAATCACTGAAAAATTTTTTAGTATTCCCTTCTTGTCTTTCTCTACAAAAATACATACTTGACATCATTAAAATATATGCAATTTTGCTGTCTGACTCTTTATTTGAACATTATAACAGAAAAAAATTCCCACATTATAACTAAATCAATAGCTAGCTTATATTCCACCAAATGGAAGTACCAGAATTTATTTGACTATTTTCCTATTATTCAGCACTTAATTTCGACCATCAATAATATCTTTATGAATACATTTGTTTTCCCATTTGTCTCTAATCATATTTGCAAGATAATAATTAGTAAATTTTATGTTTAGATTACTAAGTTCACGCGTGTTTGCTGTATCAAAATTAGGCAGCTTGGAAAAATTTTAAAAATTGCCAAAATATATGCCATCTCACCAATGGCAACTACTGTCCACATTTTGCTCCATTCTTGCAAAGTTTATAGTTCAGTGCTCTACTTACTTCTACAAACATGGCACTGCATTCACCAATATACTGTAAGTATCAATAACAAAGTGTCTGCATCATCATTCTTAATAGTTGCGTCATATGGATTTAGCATAATTGACCAGTCCCATGTGGGGCAGGTGTACACAGCAATTCTACAGAGACACCCTCGTCTACATCGCTGTGCCCTGTCACATTTTATTGTAAAAGCGGAATTGCAGAGTACGCACTGTGTCTTATCACGTACGTTATCAGATCGCCCTGCGGTTGGGTCCTCACTAGGGGGCTGGCCCACCACGTTTCCCGTACTCTTCCTTAATATCACCCCTTTTTGAATCTTCATTCATCTGAAAAATCGAAAAATTGTTTGCATGTGTGTTTCACTTTATTTGCCTATAATTATGGATAAGTTTTTATTGTTTATTGCTCATGTGATTTCTACATTATTCATGTATGTTGTCCATTTTTATAGAGATGCTTACTGTTGTTCTTATGGATTTGAAATGACTTTTACATTTCAAGGATATTAAACCTTTTTTATATTTTTGTGCACAAGAAAGAATATAATCTACATATGGACTTTTTGCCTATTAACTTACTTTTATAACCGACTCAAACTTTAAACTATTTATTTAGTCAAATTAATATTATCATTTATAGATTCATCTTGGTTGTGTGTAGGAAGTCCTAAGCACATACTTAATTGTATTACATTAACATTCACATTTTTTTTTTTTAGTTTGTATGATTCATTTTTACACTTAAATGCTTAATCCACTTGGTATCATTTTTTGCATTATAGGTGCTTCCACATTTGTTTATTTGCTTGTTTAATCTTGAAATGATAGACTTAACTACTGGATTCTAATTCTTCATCCATTCAGTATCTAACATTTCCCAAATATCTAGAAGAATCTTTGTGGCTGTAAAGCTAGGGCCATAAATAAAAAAATGACAAATAGGACATGGCCTACTTTTAGGAAGTAACCAATTTATGAACAGTTTGCAAAGAACATAAATTCATCATAGTAAAAATTACACCGTAAACACAGCTTTATCAAGTCAATGGCATTTGAACAAGATCTTAATTACATGTAATATTTTTATAGGAAGAGATGAAGTCGTAGGCATTTCAGGTAGAAGAAAGAGATTATCTTTTACAGTTTCTGTCTTTTTCAATTTTAAGGCAAACCACTATTTCTACTGTAATTTAATTTATTGACATCAAAAAAATGGAAGTTTTCTGGTTTTAGAATCATGGCACTGTAATATACTATCTTTGTCTCAAGATATCCCATCTGTGTTTACATTCACATATATATTCATTACATAAATGCTAAAGGAATGGAAATCTGTCCAGTCTCATAATTTTTAAAAATAGATCATTGTGCCTTAAAAAGTTATCCCAGGAATTTTGAGACGACGTATTTGGCTGTTTCTTTCCATTTGTCATCCATTGTTATTAAACTTGACTTTCATTTAGTCCCCAAAACTTTCTTACTGCCTGACTCCTTAAGGTCCAGAATGGGAGTCTCAGAGTAAGGCTCTATCTTGGGCCACTAACCCTAAGCTGGTTACAAAATTTTCTGCATCTTGTTTGTGATTAAAATGCACTGGCTGTTAAATTACGAGGCAACGAGGAAGCTGTGCTGACAACTGCAGAAAGTATTTCATGGGGGGAAGAAAACTCATCATTTTTCACAAGCTGACTCTCTTTTGCTCAGACTTACATTGTAAGCTTGTATTGTTCTCACACCCAATGATGAATGTATGTTGATGCCTTTTTTTCCTTTAAAAAATACATTTCCATCTGAGTTCTGTTTGTCACAAATGCTTAGACACACAGCTGTCTATCTGCAATGGTTCTGCATACTTGTATGTTGAAGAATGCATTCCAATAAATGTTTTTATAAGCCAACAGCACTGTCTGTTTCTTTGTTCCTGACTCAGTTTCTGAGTCCCTTAACTTTAAGGAATTATTACTTCTGCATATGACTAATGAAAAACAGCAATCCACACATGGCTTGGAAATCATGACCTAAAGCTAAGGGATATTGTCATTTCAATACCCTAAAACTTGAAATACTCTGTCATGAGTTGTTGCAAGGACAATACCTCTAAAATGAACAATACCGGTGCTGGGGGTGAGGGAGCGAGGCACAGATGTTCTGTAACAGGCGTGAGGGAAAATAAAAGTGCGTGACTGTGCACACTTTCAAGGAATGAAGAAAGTCAGCAAGCCGAATCCAAGCTGTGCTAAGTATCAGTATCTCGTCCCACTGAGACTGAGTAAGCAGAGTTTCAGTTAAAATATGTGGCAAAGGCTTACATGCATAGACTGCAATGGAAGGAGAATGTTATCATTAAAATTTTTAAACTTAGTGAAATGTAATATGATGCTCATGGATGGAACACGAAAGCGTTTTAGCATTCTGATTTGCCGGTCATGGAAATCAACCCTGGCTCATGGCTGTCTTCACCAAGAGCGCAAACCAATTGGAAGCATCCAGGGGACTCAGGTAATGCTCAGGAGGCTGGATATCAGATTTGGGAAACAGACAGAACACCTGTGCAGTAGAGGCGGCTTGGATCCAGGAAAGCTGAGAGGCCAGGGTAGTGGTCTGCAGGGATGCTGGGGGGATCCTGCCACCTGGCTCCACCCACTCACTCCACACCCCAGGTTCTCAACTGCCCAGCAATCCGTGTCCCCTTCCCTGCTCAGCTCACATTCTCAACAGTAGTTCTTTCACATCTTCTCCATTCTCCTGAAACCAGGGATGCTGCGGGAATCTCAGCCACATGTCAGATCTAAAAGACATTGATCTATTTTTTTCCATCTCTCTTCTTCTGGTTGAATATTAACAGCTCCATATGGTCCAACCCTAATGCATCTCCAAATAGTCAAGTGATGATGCAAGACAGTATACACATAACCAGTTGTCAAAATGAGTGACACATACAATAAATGCTATGGACAGACAGCAATTACATCAGCTTCGGGATGACCATAGAGAAGACTGAGTTATCAAACTTTCCTCCATGACTATATCCTTTATTTAATTTCTCCCTCAGGGCAGTGGCATTTCTTCATCAGTGTCCTGAATCAGGTGTATATTTTGACTTGAAAATACTGCTGTAACCCCAATTATAATACGTTGAATTATACATTATTGTTACAATTATATATGTTATATATATATTACAAATATAATATATATATTGCAATACAATGCAATTATAATACATTGAAACCTACATCTCCCCATCCATACCTTCACCATATCCTTTCTCCCATGACTCCCACATTAGAAACTCTACATTTCTCTGGACCACGTCCTTCTTTTTCTTTTCTCACGCCAACTGTGGCACCAAGACCAATGGAAGCTCCTTTAAATTCATTAACACATCATTTCCCTTTTACCTACAACTTTTATAATTCAAGCATAACGTGTCAACCAGCAGGAGAATCATAGCTGGTTTTCTTTTTCTTTTTTTTATTAACCTCTTCATTGTAGTAACAAATGTATGAGAACATGCATATAATGTAAATCTATAGCTCAATTAATTTCACAAAGTTGGCAAACCCATGTAAACAACACACAGAGAAGGAAACTAAATTGACAATAATCCAGAAATTCCTTCATACCTACTCCCAGCCACTATCCTATCTGGGGAGACATGCAATCACCAATGTAATTTCTGTCCATATTTTGTCAGTGGCTACATTGCAGTTCTCTAGGAATATGTCTATTTCATGTGCATAATCAAATTTACTGGCAGAGAGTTTTTGACGGTATTTTCCAGTATCGTTTTAACACCGGCAGGATCTGCAGTGATAGCTTCTTTTTCATTTCGGTATTGGTAGTTTGTGCCCTCTATTTTTTTAATTTAATAATCAGGATATCATTTTGTCAGCTTCTTAGTTTTCAAAGAACTAAGTGTGGCTCTCTTTTCTTTTTTTAATATTGTTTTAGAATTTCTCATTTTTTTCTTCTAATTTCTTTGAATTCAATTTGTCATTCTTTGTCTAATTTTTTAAGATGAATATTTACATAATTGATCTTTTAACCTTTCTTCCTTCCTCGTGTATGTATTTTTTTCTTGTGGCCATGGCTTTATTTGCATCCTGCAAGTTTAATATGCTGTCACAGATGATTATTTTATTATTATTATTCAGTCAAAAGTATCTCCAAATTTTCACTTTATTTCCTAGACCTATGTTCTATTTAAAAGTTGCCAAATATTTTTAGAATTCTCTAAATACATTTTTTTGTTACAAGTTCTAGTTAATGCTATTCTTGTCAGAGAACATACTCCCATGTCATTTTAATCCTTGTATATTTGTTGAGTCTTTTTTTAGCTGATCTTATGGGTCAACCATGAGAAAGATTCCATGTTCATTTGGAAAAATGACGTCTCTGGTCGTTAATATTTGCAGTGTTCTAAGTTGATTAGGTTAGTTTCATCAATCGTATTATTTAGGTCCTCCCTTTTCTTACCCGTTTGCATCTGTGGTTCTGCCGGTCGGTGAGAATAGTGTATGAAAATTTTCCACAATGATTATAGATGATCTATTTGTCCTTTTAGTTCCTTCACTTTCCATTCATTTATTTTAAGCCTGTATTATCAGTGCATAAAAATTAGAATTGCTAACTCCTTCTGGTGAGTTGAACCATGAGTCAGGAGTTACGTTTCTTTCTTCAATGTCTAATCAATCTCATGTCAGTGTATCTAATTAGTCTCCTGTCAGGCTTTTTACGGTTAAAGGTTTCAGAGTATATGTTTTTGTACATTTAAAGTAAAGATCTTATAAGCAACATATAGTTGTTTTTTTCCAATTTAGGACAATGCACAGACCATTAACATATTAATGCAATTTATCCTTTCCTGCCATTTGTGTTTCTTATTTATTTTTTAATTATATATATAATATAAAACCACAGAAAATGCTATTATTATTTTTCAAAGAAGATAATTATTTAGTTTTCTCACACATTTTTACCTTTTATTCCTTCTTGTTTATTTTCATACTTCCATCTGAGATTGTTTTTAATCTGCTTGAAGATTTTTTTTAGCATTCTTTTTGTTGTTTTTGTTCAGGACTACTGGTTAAAAAAAATCTGTTTTCTTTTTTTTTTCTGAAAATGATTTAATTTCACTTTTATTTTTGAAGTAGATTTTGTCCAGCTATAGAATTCTAGATTAAATTACATTTTAAAAAATTGTCTTCTAGATTTAGATTTTAAGTTGAGAAGCTAGCCTTTAGTCTTGTTGTTGCTCTTTTAAAGGTTATCTTTCTTTTCCTTTCTTTGGATGCTTTAATGCATTTGGGTTTCAACAACTTTACTATACTTTGTATTTTTATAATCTGGCTTAGGATTTGTTACACTTCTAGAATCTGTTCTTAAATCATTTAATTGGTTTTGAAAATTTTCAAAAAATCAACCCTCTGTCAAATTTTGTCTCTCCCTTTTTTCTGGATCTCCAATTACATGTATCTTTTCACATTCCCTGAATTCCTCGTCCTCATGTCAATGTTCCCATAGGCTTTCTCCTCAGGTGTCTTTCAGTGTGATATTCTCTGCTAACCTATTTCAGTTAATTAACTTTCACTTCAACAGTGTTTTATCTGCTATTAAACTCATGTGTTGAGTTTTAATTCCATTCTTTTCTTTTTTCTAGAGTTTACATTTGAGTATTTGTAAAAGCCCCCTTTTCCTTTTGAAATTTTCCATCTAGCCATGCATTTTATTATATTAATTATGGTATTTTATCATCTGTGTGGTAATAAAACCAATAACTAGATTATCTGTGGATATACTTCCATGGCCTCTGTTTTCTTTATTTTGACCCTATCTCTTGGTATGTCCAATAAATTTTGAAGAAATCTGTTGGAAAACTTGATATTAAATATGGCATAGGCTTGGAATGAAGATTCTTTCTGTAGAGAACATTTATTTTTGCTTTTGGAGTCTGTTAGCACAGAAATATTTTACTTTAGTATAGAAATATTTTATTTTAGTCCAGTTTGGGTTTGATTTGATTTGACCTCGAATTTAGTCTTTGTAAGTCCTACTTCATTTTCAAGCCAGCCTTACACGTAAGGTTAAGCCCTTCAATGGTCTCAAGTAAAAGTCTAGGTTGCTTCTCAGTACTTTCCCTTGGCTGCCCCTGGACCCCAATTTTTGTCTCCCCAGCACAGTGAGACTGCCAAAACCTCTGATCACTGTCTTGTCCCTTGGCCATCACTTGTAAATAGGTCAGTGTTTCAAAAGGAAAGGCAATGTGGAATGTTGCATCTGCGTCTCTTTGGAATCCTGATTCCTCAATCTTGACTACAATGATTCATCTGAAATATGCCACCTTCTCAGCTCCATGGGACTACTTGAAGCTTGGCTCAATTCCTTAGCTTCTTAGCTGCTGCTTTATCTTCAATGCTCAGTCTGTCAGCTCATTTTGCCCAAGAAGCAGATGCCTCCAGAGGAAAGGCAGAGACAATGTTGACTCACTTGAACGGATTTCCCTTTCCAAGGTCTTAACCCCTCAAGTCCTGGCTACCTGGGTAGCTCTCTGATTCCACATTTTATCCAGACTTTCTAGTTATGGTCAGCAATAGGGTTAATCTGATCTTAGCTAGGATGTAGCACATCTTTGTCAGAAATGGCTTCTAAATCTCAGACTCACAAGAGAGCTTAAATATCATCAGCTCCTATGCCCTTCACGAGCTTCTAACCCATTTCCTTCCAATACAATGGAGCCTAGAGTTGAATATTTTCTGGTGGAAAGTACATCTGTGTTCAATTCTGGTTCATCACTTACTAACTATCAGGCATCTGACATGTAACCTAAGTCACAAATCAGTTCCCTCATCTTTAAGTGAGGGATGGTAATGCATAGGGATTACCAGATAATTTTGCTTTAAAGTTAAATGTGATGATGTATGGGGACTGATTAAGAAATTCTCTTAACACACTTCCTAATACGAACTTCTAATTCCAGCTTTTATGGTTTTGTTTGGGCATGATACAGTTTTGAATGTCATTTTTAAAAAATCGATATATATTTTAATATAATTTTGTAATATTTGGGACACACTTAAACTACCCCAAATAATTTGATATTCTAGTTTAACTGGACAGCCTGTATTTTTCTGGAAAGCTTATGTTGGTTTAGACTGGAATTGTCTTTTTTCATTTCCATATGTGTCTCTAACCCCAAGCCCTGACCATCTTCCTGAGTTCCTACTGAAGTCTTTCTTTTCTTACGATTCTTTTCTAACTTTCTGAATTTTTATGAAGTGGCATAACTGTTAGCATATGATTAACATTTTCTCACTGATCTTAACTATCGTTCAAACAGTCCATCTAACTATATTGCAAAATGTTGTATGTGGACACCAAAACACATATTTCTATTTCATTTTCCATGGTTTGTCTGGGACAATGTAAGATGCACAACTTATGTTTGATTTTTAGCCAAACTTGGCTTCTTAAACTTTTCACATCAGTTTCTTACTATTACTAAACACATTCGCACACAATGTCTGCTTAAAAATGCGCAAGTACACACACACACGTAATTACATTGTGTTTCTGTCAAATAGCATTTGGGGGATTGTCCTGGGCTCTTTCCCATGAGCCTTTGGGCATAAATTCACTGTCTGCTCATCTTTTGCCCATTTAAGGATGCAAAGATGAAAATGCTGTGTCTATGAGGCAGTCCCTAGGTCCCCAGGGACAATTACTGCCTCCCCCTCCATGTTCCTGGAGAAAGTTGTGAAGAAGTCTAATCAACCCAGTGTCGCAGGTGGGGCAGTCATGGCTGTGTGTTGGTTTCCACCCCTAGGCTAGCTTTTCTAAGCAGATGAATAAATGGTCTGATGATTCTGATCAATTAATTATGTTATTTAGTTGTTTTGTTACTTTTGACCCTAGTCTACTCTGCCTTGAATGCCATCATCTTCACTTTATTTTGGCTCCCAGCCTAAATTTCATAAGGAGCTTTCCTGCACCTGTGCCACAGCCCATAGCCTCTGCTTAATCAAGTCCCTCAGTGCAAACACTCCATTGCGTGCAGCCCCTCCAACACTCAGATGGTCTGAATTACAAGGACCACGCTTTCTACATCACCGTCTTCTGGGATGCAGCTCCTGGGCTATGATCTTCTATTCTCCGTGATTCTAACTTCTTTATCCCCACATTAATGCACATTCATCACCTCTTTCCACAGACATAGATGTCCGCACCACTTCAGCTTCAGATCTGTGAGACACCATGTCAGCCATCAACTAAACGGTCATCAAACTTTCAATTATTTCATGGAGAATTTTAGCTTTGTTCTTTGGAAATTTGATTTAACTTATGTATTTGTTGGTTTATTTTCTCATACTCTGGACATGGGTCTAATGGAGGTGCTTAAAGAATCAAATGAGATAATAAATAATGCATTGTTATTAGTAAAGCAAATAAATAAATATTGTGAGAAGTCAATTTGTAAATAAAGAGAGCATTCAAAAATGTCAACTATATGTTTGTATGTAAAATGACAGTTTGTTTTGTTTCGTTTTTCATTTTGAAATGAGCTTCTTCCACATCCTCACTCTAAGGGCTGGGGAAGAAACAGGGATGCAAATACATGTGTGGAAATGAGTCCTAGCCCTCGCCTTCTGTAAGGTAAAGACTAATTGTAAAGACTACAAGTTAGCGGGGGAGACAGGGCAATGACAAATAAGGAAAAGAAATGTCAACAGCTCGACTGGAATGAGTGCAAATAGGGGAGAAAATGAAGCCTCTTTCAGTTGGAATTATTCCAAAAGTCTTGGTGGAGGATTGGCGCTTGAGTAGGGTGTTATTATAAGACTGAAGAAGGCATTCTACCTAGGGAGGGCGACCGCAGAGAAAGTGGAAGAAGACCAAAAATGTCCAGTAAAGAGCAAGGTGTGATGGGGAGGGGGGACCACGTGTGCAAGAATGTGAAAGGACTCAGGGATGGAAGGCTCAGATTACAGACTTGCTTGGAATATCAGGTTTAGGAAGGAACTTCATCGTGTGGGCAGGTGGCAGAGATCTACTGAAGAATTTTGATCAAGGAAGGAGGGAACAGGTGAGATGGAGTGACAGGAGGGAGCAGAGCTGGGGGAAGCCATGGGACCTTAATGTCAGCTGATTCTGTCCAGTGTGGCAAGAACAGCCCTAGGAAGTTTAGATAACTGGGCACCTGGATCGGATCTGGGACGCAGTAGGAATTGACTCATTCAGTTGCACTTTCTTTCAAGATTCACTGTTAATATTTGTTGAACAGACTCAAACTGAATTAATAAGCAATAATAAACCTCTGAAAGAGCAACAGTTGAACCAAGAATATCCAAGTGCAATATTCTGCAACCAGAAGGCACTCCAAAACTGCTTTTAGAACAAATGAGTGAACTCATGCCTGAGAGGCTCTTTCTGAATATCTGGTGTCTGGAAATTCAAGAATGACTTTGTATAAAGACAATATGCAGTGTACTGATCTGTTATTTCTGGACATGTTCCCCATTGTTCTGTGTGAATTGAAGGTGGCCAGATCTGGGGCAAAAACTGGTGGTTTTATACAGGGAGATGGCCTTCATACATATAACCTTTCTATTTCAAATGAAAATGTGTAGAGAAGCGAACCTTTAAAGAATTCCTGGGGTTGTAAATCCAGTCTGCTGATTTCACAAGTTTCAGAAAAATCAGTGGGACCAAAGGGCTCTTGTCCAGATCAAAACTCAAATCAGCTTCAGCTCCCCTGGGAACCAAGGATAAGGATGCTGTCCCCGCCTGCTCGGTATTCCACGTGTACTGAGCAAGCCGGAAGCAGTCAGAAGTGCTGTCCACCAGCTTATAGTTAATATGGGTATTTTATCGCCCTTTTGGACCTTTCTTCCCACTGTGGAAAAAAAGGCGGATGGCATTTCATTATGTTAATGGGGCATGAGAGACACAAATAAAGTGTTTGGTTCATACAGGGCACCTGTGAGGAGAGAATATTTTAAAATTTCTTTAGATCGTTCACTAACACAGGTAATTGAGTTTCAACATATTTCTCCTTTGAGCCTTTCCACGCGGTGTTCTGTCATAGCGTCAAGGAAGGTGGGAAATAAATGAAGCCTTTTAAGGAAATACTGCTTTCCTTAGCTTGATCCTTTAAAAAAGTACTTTGTTAACTTGCTTAATGCTCCCTTTTATAGCAATCTTTTTTTTTAACTCAAAAAGAAGCAAACTCCATTTTTAGAGAAAGAGGAAAGGTGTTAACACTCCCACTTAAAGTAAGTGACATAGATATTTCACAAAGAGCGGAGGGTTTGTTCCAGGCGCCGTGTGCAGCGATGACATGGGCGCCCCTCCGTGCACGTTTGGAGGACAAATCGCTCTCTTGGTAATTCTAAACATATGTAAGTTATAACCTTTCTCCTGGAAAAGGATTTTCTTCCTTCTCTTTATTGTAATCATATGCCTTTCAGTGCAGGCTTACTTTACCTTTCATCTACGTTAAGAATACTTGGAGCTAAGGGATGCATTTAAAATTAGGGATTTTTTTTCTCTTCCTTTTTCTGAGTTAATAAATCTGTAGATGCGCTTCTCAAAAAAAAAAAAATAGAACATTGGACCGCAGGCCCCAGGCACTGTCACAGCCTCTTGTTTCTATTTCCCAGTACGAGTTTTCCCTTAGACCTCCAGGCCATCAGGGTAGCTGCAAACGGTGCGTCCTTAATGGTGCTAATTCACCAGAAGACATCGTTCGCCATAGCATGGAATTAGACATGAGGCTGGACCCATTCTATTTTCCAGCTTGACTGAGATGTAAGGGACATACAACTGCGCAAGTGTAAAGTCTATAGCACATCGATGTGATAGCATGTCGATGTGATATATTCATACCTCGCAGAATCGTTCCCAGGATCCGTTCTTGACCTCTCTCACTCAGACGTATAAAGCAGTGCAGAAAGTTGTAAGAGTAACTGTAGAGCTGGAATGGACATCAGTTCAGTACTCGGTTCCTACAGGTGAGGACACCGAAGCCCTGATGGCTTGCCTGAGCCTCCAGAGGTGAGACAGCTTGCTCAGAATGCGCAGGGACCAGAACATGGCTCTAGACGCAGCCATATGGTCTGCAGCACCCGGGTGTCTGGGCCGCATCGCTGGGTGTCACAGTGGTGGTCCATTTCACTGACTCGGAAGACAGCGCCTCCACCAGGCTGTCCGAGTGGCAAGCATTTTCTCAGGTGGACAAAGGGCTAATTTCCATGCAAGGTTTAACAGCAATAGCATCCTAGGAAACATGCTGCAAATTACGGGACTTTGTACATTAGGAAGAAAATAATTCTGTTTGGCCCAAAATAGAAAGAGATCTTTTCAATAAATTCATGGCAAAATAGTCTGTGTAATTCCACAGGATGACAATGAAGTATTTTAAATAATCCAGTATTTCATTTATTTATTAATGTATTTATTCATTTACCTACTCAGTCAATAAATATTTACAGACTTCTAGGCCTGGGAAGAGAATAATGAACAATACAGTCAAAAATCCTTGCATTTGTGAGCTCATATGCCAGTGATAGATGATAAATGCAAACATTAAAAAATGGAGAAATTAGAGGGCATTTTCGAGGGTGGAAAATATTCTAGAGAAAGAGAAAGCAGGAAAAAGGAAAAGAAAGTGTCTTAGGAGGGAGGGTGGAGGTTGGGCAATGAGCACGTCATACTTTAAACAAAGACATAAGGGAGACACTGCTGCCAGTCCTTATAAGAAGCACTTTATACATTTTATCTCACTTAGACCTCCCCTAATCCAGGAAGTAGGTTCTATTTCACCTCATTTTAGGAGATACGAGGTTCAGAGAGGTCGGGTGACTTGCTCAAGGTCACACAGCTGAGATATACAGAGGCACTGGGAATCTTCACCCAGGTTGAACACTAGGTAGCCTTCTTGTTAACACTGTACAGTGATTTTACGTTTAACAAGAACTTGTTTATTACCAGATGGCATGTTGTGTATATAAGTGTGTATCTAAGAGTTTAAGGTAGAACCAGAAATTCATGCTAAGTTGTTAAAAAAAAGCATAAGTGATAATTCAAAGATATTTCAATAACAAAAATAAAATAAGCTCAATTTGCTGTTCCTGATTCCTCTAAGAAATGGTGTCAAAGACGTGGCTGAGGCTGTTCCCTGCCACTGAGGCATCAGTAATCACACAAGGAGCACATACACTCCTGTTCAACATTTCAGCATGTGAAAACCTGTTACGTTTCACCCCTCAAAAACAGAAGGTACCAGCCAGAATGTCTATGCAAGGGTTGCAAGGAGCAAAAAGACAACTGTCAGAGGGGAGCAGGAGGAAGAAATGGTTCAAGAGCTCCTTGACCATCTTTTGCGCTGTGAGGAACATTCACAGAAATTTCTCTGCCAGGTAGTTCTCAGAAAAAGTTCTTACGTCCCACTGGGTGAATATCAATTCCGTGTGACTCAGTTTGGGGAGCCCCATCCATATGCTAAAAATCTCACTTGTGTGGAGACTCCATCAGAGAAACAGTGCGCTTTGGGTCCCTGGAGCAGCAACATCTAATTTCTACGCCAATCAGTCTTTCCTTATCACTTGAACTTGCCTCCATCACTGTGACCTCGTCATATGTGTACACTCTCAATTAAATTATTAAAGGCATGAATTCATTCTTTATTTAATCTGTGTATTTTTGATTGCTTGACTTTTTTTTCTTTTCCAAGAAAACGATCTAAAAGCTAGAGTCTGCATTCCAAATGCAACTCAAATGTCCTGGAGGAGACGCTGGAGGAAGACAGAGATGCCGGTAGTGGGTTGAATCGCGTGTGTCGTGCTAGCAGGGCTTATGCCGCGCAGTCGCGGATGGTCTTCTGCAAGTCCATTGTGCTTGAGACCCTGGGTTCAGACAGCAGCTGTGCTGGGCTCTCGGCGGGGATGCCAGGGACCCACCGGCACACACTGAGGGTCCTGCTGCATCTGCTGTCACTATTCAAGTCACCTCCTACGACATTTGGCAGGCAGGCCCTGGGCAGCAGGGAATGATGGCGGGGGTGGGGGGAGGACCCAATCAGAGGTGCAACTGATGTCTGATTGATGCGTGCAGGACACTGTGGAAACGACCTATTACACGTTGAGCCCGAGTGTGTTCCAGCCACTAGCACAGTATGTGGCATATTGCAGGCATTTAAAGTATTTACCACAATGTTGAAATTACCAAATGATACAATATTCTAGCAAATACACGGAATCAGAAAAAATAAAGAGTAGAGCCCTAAGAATGAAAGCTGCTAGAAGTCCTTTCCTTGTGAATAAAAAGCTCGAAAACCCTTTGCTTTTTCAAGACGAGAAAAGTATTTTCTACTTATTTATCTGTTAAAAAATGCTAATGCAATACATTTTCATATCAAGAAAACTAAACAAAAGGAAAACAGTTTTCAATTATTCAGAGGGAAAATTAAGAGTCTCCAATTAGACTGAAATATTTAAAGCACTCGCGTTATTGGCCCTGAAACCTTACTTCTGCCCGCACAGAAAAATAAAATTTAATAAAAATTGCCATGAGATCAAGGCTGACTTAGAAAAAAGAACAAATTCTTTTGGTTGAAAAGTTAAATACACGTAATTATTTTTCAAATAGAGAAAGGTTATTTTTTAAAATTTTTTTAAGCTAAGTTTAAAAAAAATCATCCCATTAATTTTGGCTGGTGTTTGTTTTTATTCCTTATTTAAATGTAGTCATGAGCTTCCCCTTACCACATGGTCTAACACCCTCATTCATTCCTTTTTGGGGGGCTTCTATTGAAGCAGACCATTGAAATCTTCCAAATTTGCTTTTCCTGTAGAACGTGTGATATGATTCCTTGTTGGAAAGGAGAATCTGTTCTGATATTGATTATGCTGTGTTAGATTTTAGATTTTTCTGTAAATGTGTAAAGGCTGCAAGCATCAGCGATTCCCAGTGGTGCAGCAGAATCATTCCTCCCCTGACCACATAATTGCTAAATTGTGCATGTCAAATGGCTTCAGGATACCCTGTCCCCTTTCCAGCAGGTTATCAAGGAAAACTTGCTGGAAATACTGTTGTTTGTGTGTCCTTTAAGTTAGGAACTCAAAGGTCAACAGTTGCCAAAAGCATGTTCACTGAGTAACCGCTTCTTTCCCGAAGCCCCGTAACGTGCCGCCTCATCTCTGATCCTTACCACTTATTTCTAAATGTGTGTATTTAGTTTCTAAGCCAAAGCCAACTTTTACACCCAAGCTTTCTTACCATTCATCACACAGTTGTTCATAGCCTACGTGTATATCACATGCCTATATGCCAAGTTGACACGGTAACATTGTCTTGTTTTTTTCATGATTATTTCTGAGACATTGAAAACATAAATGTGTTTTTCCTCGATGACTTGAATTCCAGTACGAGCAATAATTCAATATATACTGTACAATCATGTTTATTGGGATCTAAGAGCCCTAATTGGTAGTGGGAAGGAAATTTCTCCTCTGAATGAGAGTGTCTGCGTCTGATTTCAGTGCTAACTTAGGAGTGAAATGATTCTATTAATACATTGTGAGTGATGCTGGGAGTGAGCGTGCGGTTCAGAATTCCTGCTCTTCCTGAGTGTATCCTGTGCGTCAGATGCCTGCGCAGTTGCCATTGGTTGTCTTCCTGGTTAAACTGTTATTGCAAGATTAATCTTTAGTTTTGACAGTTGAAACAGTTGCAGCAATTAATTACTAGGGAACAATTTCCCGTCCCCAAAGTACAGACAATGAAAACATGGTCATAAATATGCTACAATTTTTCACTGTTTTCCTCAAAGTATAGCCTAAGACATCTCTGCCATGACAGTTCCTGAAACTCACACACTGCATAGCCCTATAGGTAAAACAATGGGGGTACAATTTGATTTTGTTTCCAGTGGGAAGTGAAAAATGCACTTGATATTCACTTTTGATCAGAAGTCCATGATTGCACTGTGTATGTAAACCTCATCACAATCTTCCATAAGGGTTTTCCCCCCACTTTCTTCCTTGCTTAATTGTGGTGATATCATTTCAAGAAATGTAGTTTATGAATATAAAAGCTTTCAGAACAAAAGAAAACAGTGACCAACATGACAGGACACTATATTCAAAATACAGAAAAAGAAACTAAACAGCAGAGAAATCTCACACAGCATCTAAAACAAATGAAAGAAAAACAGATTGTCATCAAATCTTCATTTTTTTTTCAAAAGTTTGATACATATTTCTTTTGGGAATAGTTTGCAAATGATACATAGAATATGTGAAATACAATTGTAAACAGACATGCAATTTACCTAGGTTACAATCTGTTCCATGATCTTTGTTCATTCTTAAGAAAAAAGACAGGGTATACTACTTGGAACAGGACTGTACCGAAATAAATCTGAGAGTGAGTTATTAGAACTGACATTATTAATATTTTTTTAATATTCCATGGCTTTCTCGTGATTCTTTGCATGCCACATCTTTAGAAAACTCCAGTGCCTTAATCATTTTAAGATTTGCTGTGTTCTCAATAGCTGTTTGCTGGGATGCAAGCACCCTCTTCTTGAACGGCAATAAATATGCATGGCTCAAAGGAAACTGCAGTCGGAAAATCGTCTAAAGTATTAACTGCTATATTCAGTGTTTTTTACACTCTTGTTCGCTGAACACATGTTGCCCTGGGGTCTGAAACTGAGCTGCCCTTGGCCTCTTGTGGCACTTTGGTCTCTTTCTTGCACCAAAGGCAGGGCGCGGTGGGGGAGAGGCGAAGGGGGAGGGGCGGGGGCCGAAAGGGCAGGAGGGCACGATGGATGCTCAGGACCAGGAGGGGAAGCTGGTCGCCGCCGCTGGTCCTCAGAGCCTGGGAAATACCGAGGCAGCATCCCAGCCTGCTTCTTTCCACCCCGTTTCGCCCACACGCCGCCCAGCCCAGCCAGCAGCCACTGACCACCGCCTGGTGCGTTTTCTTTCACCCTTTGAGGCTGCACATGTGCCAGGGCGCTGACTGACACTGCAGTTTGAAATGGATTGCAGGACATTGTCCGGCACAAGCCATGCAGAAACCGCAGCCGGCTGCCTGTGCGCGGGGCCGGGGCCTCAGCAGAGAAGGTTTCTTTCTAGGTGGTCAGCCGTGGAGCCCCTCCCTGACCATCTTTACTGTGCGAGCATCTTGCTGTGAAATTGCTGGAGTAGAAATGCAGGGTGCAAGATGTGCAGAGGAAAGGAAAGGCAGAGGATTCTATATCTGCATATCTTATACATCTTGTATCCTGGGCTGGCCTGGGTTTAAGCGTGTAGGGAGACCCCAGTGTAAGAAGCACCATGCATCTGTCCTTTTCAGTACTTGTGCGCTGTAAGGTTGGAACAAGTCAGCCCATTTTTATGGAGTTATTACAAGGTATAGTTTGGATAAGCCATATGCTGATCTTACTCAAACGGAGAAGATTTTTCAAGAAAAAGAAGAGATTGCAGCTGGTAGCTACGGTCGTTTACTATTTTGGAACGGCTCTTTAGTATACGGTATTTTAATTCATCCCACAGATTCAAATTGGACTTTGACTGTGTACACTGGGATATACTGTATGGTGTTCTGAGTAATGCTGCTTTGCTAAAATTGCAATGTAGATTGATGCTAAAGAGGCAGCTTTGCCATTTCTAAAATCTTCTCAGGCATTTAGTGCAGAAAGAAAATGCTGACTGGCTGGCTACCTCTGCAAACATGGGTGCTGTAAATGCAGAGAGCCCCCATACTTCTACTTTTTAAGTACAGAATGGATAATTAGTACTGCTCAGGATGTGATCGTGCAAGATGCACAGTACTCCCATTACACCAAGAATGCTGATTTTCAGGGGTTTATAATCAGGTTGGAAAGATGCTGTCGATAAAACTGGTACCCGATTTTCAAGGACGGACCATCTTCGTCTGATACATGAAAATGTAACATAAGATAATCAAGGCTCTTTGCAGGCTAAAGAAATCTGGCAAGTGGACAACATCTAAATTCTCTGGGTTTCTGGCTGATGACCCACACTCATGTTTTCTTTCCCATTGTGCACTCATGACACAACATTTTGTGTCCTCTTCGTCTGAATCTCACACACTCTTTAGGAAGAGGTCTTTGCTGCTGGAAGTTAGTAGGTAGACCAAGTCAGGGTAAAACTCTTCTGTGCTCTGCATGTCGGATGGAAACGCAGTGTCAGAGCTTTCCCACTGGCCATTTGCTGCCTTAGCTGGTCAGCGTTCTGCCCCCGATATTGGTGGTCACGTTGTGTTGGTTTTCCTTATTAATGCTCTGCTAAGCCAAGGAAAACCTTACCGGGGCTATTCCACCACTGAAAGCAATTAACCTGTAACATGAGCTCTAACATTGCTGCGCGCTGCAGAGAACCAGCGAAGATCTGTTATTTGGCATAATGACAAGTTTTAATCCTCTCCCAGTAGAGTTCTCTGGGGGATTTTTAGCACATGGACATTACTGAAGAGACATGTTCCAACTGCCCTGGTATGATGCACTGGATTTGTTCCAAACATGGAAAGCCTACCCAAAAGCTAGTGCATAATATAAACAATTGGCCATAAAACATCCATTATAAATTGCATTTCAGTCAAAATCTCTATTAAGTAAAGCCTGAGCAGGTCCTAATAATAATATATACAACCTGTGGATGAAAACACACCATGATTAAGTCCGTTGAGCTGCAAAAATATTGTCAACATTTAGAGCATTATCGAAAACACTTTCCTGTCTTTCTTTTTTTAAGATTTAAAAAAAAAAATCTATGGGTCCGGTCCATAATCAGGCCACGGACCGTAAGTGTAGCTCTGCCTGCTTCTAAGTACCTCCTAGATTTAGCATCTTTCATTCATTCATTCATTCATTCAGCCATGCCACCAACTCTGTGCGCCCGCTCTGTTTAGTGTTGCATTGTGATGCGTTTGTGAAAGATATTTAAGTGCATTGATATTTATTTCCTATTCTTTTCCTCCCACAAACGCATTTCATGTGCATTTTTGTCCTCTGTTCCCTACTCAATGTGATCAAGCCAATCTTGCCCCAAAAAAGCCACGATTTGTTTCTGATAGCTTCTCTATCTTCTGCCAGATCAGTTGTTATGTGTGTATGGATGTTAGTTAACCTAATCAAGTTAATGTAGCAAAGGCAACCACAATACAATTTAAGTATTTCACATCTCAGCTCCTTTGCTCCATCATTACCTAGAAAAAGAAGTATCCTTCCTAATCCTTCCTCTTCCTAATTTTTCCATCTCACCCTCTCTCCAAAAAGACAAAACAAAACTATTTTGGCAGTGAAGTAACTCCTCTGACAGAAGAGGAGCTATGGGGTTACTTTCACTCCTATTTAACTTCTCAGCCAATGAATTATGTGATCGAGTCATTCTGAAGGCTGAGTGTTTCCTTTAATGGTATATTTTGCTTCTAACTAAATAGCTTTCCTTTGTACTTTGTGTTGCAACTGAAGCATTGATTTGATATTTTCCAGCTTCTGGGGACACAGACCAAGCTCCCTGCCTCACACCATTTTATCAGAAATGAGAACTTGTCAGTAACATGTCTTTAGTGCAACACTTAGCTTAAACATCACGAAATACCAAAACTAGGAAGAAACCTAGCAAATCTTGACTCGGTAACTTTTAAATGAGGGCTGCAGGAACTGGTCATCAGCCTAAGCCCTACAGCTGCTGATCAGTGAAAGAGGAATTAGCACTCAAAACTTCTAGCATCATCATTGACTTCCCTGTCTCAATGTGTAATAAAAAAGAAAATACAGAAAGGCAAAAATCCACAGTTTCTATCCAGTCAAGAAACACATCACTTGGAAGACAGCAAGTAGAAAGAGGTGAAAAGGAAACCAACAGGTGAAATCTACTTTTTAAAATTTTATCGAGGTATCAATTTACAAAGTTGTGTTAACTTCTGGGGTATGGCACAGTGATTCATATATATAAGTATATATATATATACTCATTTTCATATTCTATTCTATTTACTTTATATATAGTAGTTACATCTGCAAATCTGCAACTCCCAATTTATCCCTCCACCCTGCCCTCTTTCCACCCAGGTAACCATAATTTTGTTTTCTATGTCTGTGAGTCTGTTTCTGTTTTGTAAATAGGTTCATTTGTGTCACTTTTTAGATTCCACATATAAGTGATATCATATGGTATTTTCCTTTCTCTTTCTGGCTTACTTCACTTAGTATGATGATCTTCAGGTCCATCTATGTTGCTACAAATAGTATTATTTTATTCTTTTTTATGGCTGAGTAGTATTCCATTGCATATATATATATATATATATATATATATATATATATGCCATGACTTCTTCATCCAGTCATCTGTCGAAGGACATTTAAATTGCTTCCATGTCTTGGCTATTGTAAATAGTACTGCTGTGAACATTGGGGTGCATGTATCTTTTCAAATTAGAGTTTCCTCTGGTTATATGCCCAGGAGTGGGATTGCTGGATCATAGGTCAGTCTATTGTTAGTGTTTTAAGGACTTTCCATTACTGTTTTCCATAATGATTGCACCAAACTCTGTTCTCACCAGCAGTACATGGGGAGTTTGCTTTCTCCACACCGTCTCTAGTATTTATCATTTGTGGACTTTTTAATGATGCTATTCTGACTGGTGTGAAGTGATATCTCATTGTAGTTTTGATTTTAGCAATATTGAGGGTTTTTTTCATGTGCCTATTGGTCATTTGTTTGTCTTCATTGGAGAAATGTTTGTTTAGGTCTTCTGCCCATTTTTTGATTTTTTTTTAATTGAATTGTATGAGCTGTTTGTCCAACAGGTAAAATCTCCATGGCACTGAATGAGATAAAGCCTGGAACAGCCATGGGATCCGATAAAACTGAGCAAAGCAGGGTTTCATGCACATAAATTCTGTACCTTAAGCATCACTGAAACGCATGAGAAAATGTCATTACCAACAGATGCTTCCCAGAGGGTGTTTTAAGATTGCCAACAGGTATTTGTACTCAGTCAGTGTAGGTAGTATTCAAATGTCAAGTTCAGGTCTTTAAAGTTGCCCATCTTGGATTCAAGCATGGTCATGTAGTTGGTTAGCCCTCTTTCTCATTAATTCAAAAATACATGCATTTAAGAATTTTGCATACACTGTCAATAACTGGGCTGTCAAATTCCAAACATTGGACATTTTTTAAAAGAAAGCAAAGAAAGAACAAGGTTTGTCTTCCTCTGCTCAGGAGGGCGATGCTCTGTGATGCCCTCACCCCAAGTAGAGAATACTGTTTTCTTTCCTCTGTGATTACAAGCTGGAATATTTATCGACTTCTCCAAGGGCAACCAGTCAGGGACATGTCCCAAGCTTCGAGCCACAGTTGTTGAAGCTAAATCACATACGTCACATGAGAAGGGCAGGCAAGCCTGAGTCCCCAAACCCCCATTTCCAGATTCCTCTGTCCTATTTTGCCAGCTAGAGGCAGAATCAGATCTTGGTGTACCAACACTGGCCTCAGAAAGAGAAATAATTCAGCCATTAATACGTTGGCAGGAGCATTCTCTACAGTACAATTCATTTTAGGGATTAGAAAAAATATTTTACAAATTAGAGCTATTATATAAAATGTAAAGAAACAAAAAGCATATTGAAACATTTACTCCATAGTGAATATTATAAAAGGAAATTAGCCAGATGGAGAATTTTCTGGGGTGGAAGTGGAAGGAGTTTGATGGTTTTATAAACAATAAAACATATTTGATTTAACTCTTTTTTTTACTTGAGGAAACGATTTTGCAGAAATCTATCCGATCTGGTCATTTAGTCAGCAGAAAGTAGTCCTGATACATGGAGCCTCTGTAGACATGGTGACTGGTTGGGATTACTTCCTGTTCTCGTCTTCCAGGTAAACTGTGCAGGAGCATCCTGCATCCCCGCACATGCTGACGACCACGCACCTTCCTGCTTGGCTGTTGATGGAACTGTTAACATCTATCAATTCCTAGGACTAAAAGTGCCTTCTCTGTGCATGTATGTGTGGGCATGAATATTTCAATTCCCAATCAACTTTAGATGATCTTTAATAGTAATAATAACAATAACCATACAGATAGCTAAGTATTCTATCTGCATTGAAATTCCTGAAAATATCACTGGAAAGTGAAAACTTCCAGGCTCATGTTTCCAGAAGAGTCTAGGAGACAAATTGGTAACCTGGTGGGCCAAAGTACATCTGAATCACAAATGTAGCCTTCCTGTTATTCAGTGTTTGACCTGAAGTCATGTTTGTTTTCTCACCTTTAAAATAGTAGTAATTCCTTTTTCATGTGTTAGAGCCAAGCAGCTTTTTCTTTGTAAGGAAATGTTTAAGGTAGCGTGTCGAAAGAAGCATTGTCATTGGGTGCCTTGAATCTTAATGTGAACACCACGGCTCTCCCTTTTCCACTTTTAAAACTGAGGGCTTCTCCTAAAAAGGAAGATCTTCATACTTTAAAAAAAAAATCAATTCCTAATGCTTAGTCATCTGAAGAGTTCAGCTGGGGTTTTAATTTCCCTATGGTTGGTCTTAAAGGAAGGAACTACACCAAGACATTCTTTTACTTTTCTTAACTTGTTTTATAACCTCGATACTTTCTGTCAGTTTGAGGTTTTGCTTTTTCTTATTCGTGGTTATCAGTCTCCACTTTCATGAAAACCTTAGGCATTGATTAGCCAATTACTGATCACAGTTCCAAAGGTGAGATTTTAAACATTCTTTAACTGTTTCTTTTCCATGTGCGCTAGAAACTGAATAATCCTCCACAAATTTAATTCCAACTTTCTAAAATATAAAATAAATTCATCTCTCTTTCATGTTTTTCCTACATTTTCTGTATGTAGATTTAATTTTTAACTCTGTCATCTCCTTGAATTAGAAGTAACACATATCCTGCAACATATTTGTAAATAGGATCTTTATTCATTTGGGGAGGCAGCATATCTTCTTTTAGTCTGAGAAGGAATGTAAATTGTCTGCAGATGATTTCTGTTATAGGTTATAAGCAAAAATACCAGAAAGTAACATTTACTTTAAAGAGCAAAAGGCAACCAACTTTTACTCATTTCAATACAATAAACAGTTACATTTCTCAGTTTAAATATTTGGAAAGGAGATCTATAACATATGTGCTATGTGTTCTTTTGTTCAAAATTCCAAAAAATGGTAGATTTGTTTAAATTTTTGTTTGCCATTATTCCGTGAAATCTGTGTCCCAGAAAGCAGTGGATGTGCAACATGCTCCATTAAAATATAATAAAACAGTGCCCAGGGCACTTTATTAAAAGTAGCATTAAAATAATAATTTTGACGCCAAAGAACTGTATTCTTGGAAGTTAGTTTTGTAAAAGTAATTGGAATCAATGGGTTAATTATCTCTAGAGCACTTATAAGTAAATACTATTAGCGAAATATTTTAATTACTGTACTTTAGGTGGCCTAAAGTGTAAGCGTTTATTAATATAAACCGAGCACTCATTACAAATTTGCACAGAAAATGATAAAATATTATGTATGAAATGAAGCATTAGCATGGACCATTAAGTCCTCTATTTTCATTTAATTGAATTTGTCACTAGTACCCTCTTTAACTGAAAACCAGTCATAACCACAAAATTAAATAATAATTAAAGAAACAACTATTGAAAGAGTTGCTGGGAAGCTAAGGTGTCATTTAACCAAAACATAGCAATTTAATGTAAATTGCCGACCATGTAGACACAGTTCTGAAAATTATGCGTCCTGTGGTTCCGTGTGTGTTGGATTTAGCAAGCACTTTTCAGCATCACAGGCTAGATATCCTAGTCGGAACAGTCTGTAATTCAGAAAGGTGGGAAATGGTCAAAAGTTCCTGTAAACTCCCTTGTGCCTGTAAGACGGCAAGCGTTCAACATAACATCAATTTACCGCTGCGTAGGCAACGGTTTCGGCATGCTGATGCATGCGCCAACATATGGGACAGTTAGTATCTGTCTTCCCAGTGTTCCTGGTAAGCCACGTGCAAATCAGTACATGACGACGTAACAAACTATGGCCACAGTAAAGTACACATCACTGTTGTAGTGTATACGAATGAAGGATGCGTCCTGGGGTGACTTGCTTGGTAAGAATATGATATTACCCTTCCACATAAAATTTTCTTGATTATTGCCTAAAATCTTCTACTCTAAGATTCAGTGTCGTTCACTGAAAGCCTGGTTTTCTGGTGTGTATGTGAACACGTGGGTGCATGTGGTTGCACACGCATGTGTGCAGGTTTTTAATTTCACTAGTCGCCCTTCTGAAAGATTTCCAGCCTTTGCAAGCTATGTTTATAGTCTACCTAGACAAGTCCCATGTTACACAGCCAGCAGGGGGAGGTAAGATTTAAGGAAATAGCAAAATGAATTTGATGGAAGCAACTACTTTGCAGGCAAACAAACAAACAAACAAAGACTTGTCCATGAGCAGAACGGAGGGGTCTCTAATGCATTCAGAATAGATTTAGCATCTTAGACATGATGCTGGCTGTTAATTAGAATTTTGATAAACATTCGCCAATGTACTTTAAGGATCTAGATTTTAAATACGGTACACAGACGAATTCTACTTATTGGAAACCCTTTGTGATATTTTCCAGTGTGCAAACTGTAGCTGAATTGATGTATGTGGATCTGTGAGTCAATTTAAATAATACAGAAGTACAGGCTCATACAAATATTCTCATAAGCTTGGAGAAAATGTTGACTTTTAAAAAAATGTTACAGCATCATGTCTGCTCATCTGACTACTTGAATGCAGTAATGAATAAAAGACAATCACAAAGAAACTGAAAAATTCTATTTTAAAAAAATAGAATTACAACTACATTTTCGTGTTTGTTTGCAAGTGGTTAATTCAACGTATGATAAATTGGATGTGATGCGTGTTCTCAAAAGAGACGTCTGTTGCCTCAAAAATGATCAAGTTTGGATTTTGGAATAAAGTAATAGAATTTTCATATCTACAAACCTTATTGTGCTGAACTCAGTTTAGCCAGGCTAGTGCCACTTGACAAGCGCAAACCATGAACTTGTCTGTAGTTAACAGGAAGAGGTAGATTCCTTATGTAAAAATGCAGACTGATGAAGAAAACATATTGAATTACATTAAAATTGCCAGCAAGGGAGATAGAAAATTAAAACCATATCCTATATTTGTTTGTAAGTTGATTTCTCATTGCAAAATACTTCACAAATTTTATTGCATCTGAACTTCCACCACCTTTAAGAGAAAACTTATACCCACTTTACAGATTGAAATGTATAGCTGTTTTTAATGATACTTTAAAGTAAATCATGGCTTCACAAATTAAATGCATTTTGTTTCTTACTTTAAAGAGATGATAATTAATTGATTTTTAAATTCAATTGGTTGTTAAGACTGAAAAGTTTATCTTTTCCATTGATTGAGCTCGTGTCCTATAACCGAAAACTGTCAGATATATAAATATATTATTTCACTTTGTGGTTTCCTCATTGGACATACTAATATTGAGATTTCAAAGTTTACTTTTTCAAGAATTTCAGATCACCATGTAAAGCTAAAATTGAATTTCCACAAGTCTGAATTCAGGATAAAACAATTTAAAAATCTTTGCTAATCATTGCACACACACAAACATACACCCCACAGAGCCACACACTTACCACTGAAGTTCTGATGAAATTCTATTGCACTTTCCAATATTCCAGATTCTGGATTCTAGGTATGCAGATTTTATTCTGTGATATCAATATATTTTCTTCTAAATTCATGTACAACAGTTGGCTTTTCTCAAATAATACTTCACCTCACATGCTTTTATTTATAGTGATGTAGAATTATCAAGTATTTTATTTTATTAAAAAAAGAGGAGATAAATCATTAAAAATTTCAATAATTTTTTGTTTTGTTATGTATATCCTCTTTAAGTAATCAATGTAATTTATGCAATGTGTTGTATACATTGACATATGTTATCACCTCTCATGCTTTTAAAACCAGAGTCTCTATTTTGAACAAGTCATTATAAACCTTGATTAACTGCTACAAACAATTTTATAAATTGCAGAGAAAAATCTGTGGATCTGCGAATACAGCCCTGTTATGTAAATATGGCCCATATTCCAGTAATCTTGAAAGATTAGGGCATGTGCTGTGGGCTGTAGTTTACCAGAGCGTGTGAGGGGGTTATATCACTATTTTATGCATTCTCATCAATGAGCAAGGTCCTGTTTTAAGCTTTGACATTTAGAATATGGATTTAAAAAAAAAAACCTTTGAAACTTTCTAGAAAAAGTTCAGATTCAGAGTGATGGGCGGATAAACAGCCGTTTAGTGGAGAAATTATTTTTCTGGCCAGATGGTGTGGATTATGCTGAGACAGCCCCATAATCTGAAAAAGCTCAATAGCTTAAAGCAACAAGCAAATTTTCAGTCTTGCTCGAGGTCCATCGCAGGTCGGGATTAGAGAAGGAAGAAGAAAATGCTCTGCTCCACCAAGCCCCTCAGGGACCCAGGCTGGAAGGGGACCCAGGCTGGGAGATGCCCCGCACCCGGCTCCACTGACATCTAAAACACAGGACTCTGCCGAGGCAGCAGAAGTGAGAACAGGGGATTGCGCTTTGCCTTTAACTGCTTTGCCCAGAAATGACACGTGACATTTCTCTGAAGTGTCATTGACCGAAGTTGGTTGTATTTCCATGTCCCACATCAAGGGAGGGGAGAAGTGTAACTTCCAGGGACCTGTCCAGGAGTACAGGACAGGTAGGAATGCTTCCACAAAAGCCAATAACACCCAAATGAGTGTGAAAGCTGTTGGGGATTTTAGAAAACATGTAAAGGGGTATGAAGAATATCATTATAGGCCCTTTTTGATAATCAAACTAGAATTTGAATAGCTCTCAAAATTTTGTTGAATAATTAACTGAGAATTTTAAAAATCTGTAGCAAAGACATAATTCGTGTTGTTACTCTTCAAAGGCCCTCCATTCAATTGTGATGTGACCCAAAATATCCATATGTGAACCATATTGCCAAATGTCGCCATGGCTAGTCCTCAGTGTTCTGATCTTTTAAATTAAGTTAAACTTGCATTCTCTGTGGCAGACCTGGTCTCCCTACACTGCACGAAACCCTGAGCCACTGCACTGTGTGATATCTGAGTGCCTTCGATAGAATTTCACCCAGATGCTTGATCCTTCATCTAAGCTACCTCCTGCGTAGGGTCAGGAGCTCATTTGGGTCCCTCAGTATATGGTCCCCACGTTATGGGTGAAGGCTGGTTTCTAAGGTGTCTCCGAACACCGATTTGCCTATCTTCCCCCGAGGATCACCTGCATACTTTAAGCTGAACAGAAAAGCAAGCACCATTTGTAGTCACTGACTCAGTGTGCGAGGGAGAAAGAGATACTAGGAAAGACTAAACAAGATTTCTTTAAAGACACTGTATGTTGAACTAGAATTCAGAACAGTGTGTGTGAAAGAAGATAAAACCATGGTCAGGGATTAAAATAAAATAAATGTCGGAGTGAGAAATATGTAGGGTCCCAGGCCCCTTGTTTGGAATCCCCAAATCCAAAGGAAAGTGTTTTGTTTTGCTGTGTTTCTGTAAGTTTGGCAGTGGAACCCAACCAGAACTGATAAAAAGGCCTTTAATTTTTAACTGACCCCACGTAGAGGGAACGTCCACATGCTCCGTTGCAGAGATGTTAGCGCATGCGTCTTGGGAGCATTCGCTCAGGTGCTAATAGGGATGCTGTGAAGTCTGGAGCATCCACCGCGACTCAGACAGGAAGCATCCGAAACATCCGGCCCCAAGAGTTTCCACGAGAAATGTGTACCTCTAGACAAAAGCCCGTTTGGGTGGAAATTAAGAGGCCTGGGTTTGAGCCCTGGGTCTGCCGATTGCTCCCCACTGTTGGATTGTCATTTTGCCTCTCCGCGCCGCATTTCCTTCCTGTGCAATGCCGGAAGTTTGTGGGTGGACTCATAGAGTTCCAAGGTCCTCTCCCCACCAGTACTTTCTGACTTTACTAATTTTCACATCACACCCTCTAAATTCTCCATATTTATGATCTTCTAACACGACGCAATTTCTCCTTTGAAGGAAAAATAGTCTTCATGGGGGGCACACACAGTCCTGAGCTCCCCGGGACCACCCAGCTTCTTTTATGTCAAACCTGGTGTGATGAATTTATTTAGGGGATTTATTTTCTTAATCCCAGAGTGTCCACAAAGAAGAATATTGAGTTTTTAAAGCAATTGAAAATTGATTTAGACATAAAATGAAGAGAAGAACTTTAACTTTGTATTTGCAAATTAGTTCATGGTTTCTCCCAAATCATTTGGTTTTTATTTTGGCTTTTTAATATACTGCATAAACCCTTGTAGACCTCGACAAGAATTGTGGTTTAGACTAAAAGTAATACTTTATAGTGCTGTCTATGTAAGATGGAAAATTGTACTTTATTACAGATGTTGTGGTTGTAGCCTGAATTCCCAAATCAATGTCATTTTTGTTAGAAGTGGTCAATATTATTCACACAATAAAATAACTCATTTGATTATTCCCTATAATATTCTTGGGTACATGTTATGAGCCAGACTCTTCTCTTTTATAGGCATGAAAATTCCTCCTGACTTTCACACTTTGAATTGAATCTAATTGATTTCTAATCAATTTATAGGAGGGCTGTGTGTCTGTGTACACAGGTGCTCGTGTACACACACGTGTGGGGGGTGTTTCCATATGTTCATAAACTAGCTTTAGACATTTATATTAATTTATTTTAGAATTTTAAAAAATAAGCTCTTTTTGCATAGCTTTTCATTGCTACGACAAGTTTTTTAACCAAAACTCTGGAACTTCTTTTATTTCATTTGGAAGGGACTATCAGTTTATAAATATACCTACCGTTTTAGAGGATGTCTTACAAGTTGACAGTGTACCAGTTATTTACTGTGGAGTATTAAGCCACCCCAAATCTTAGGGACCTAACACAACAGTGAATTATAAGTCTTCGTGGTTCTAGGGGTGGGCGTGCTGGACGCTTTCTAGCATTCAGCTGGACGGTCAGCTTGGCTTACAGGTCCAGGACGGCCTCACTCCATGCCTGCTGCGGGGCTTCAGTTCTTGTCCACGTGACCACCAGTCACCCCACGAGCTCTCTGAGCTGCTGCCCCAAATGCTAGATGGATGCTCCCAAGACTGTCCACTCAGGAGCTATTAGGTCTCTTAAAGATTCCAGAGCAGAATTCACACGTTAGTCTAATGACTTTCTATTGTTTACACAAGGGACAGGGCTAGTCAGGAGTCAACGGGCCAGTCGACAGGAGCATCAGCGGGGTGTGACACAGAGGGCGGAATCCAGCGGAAACTTTATTTTATGCGTTTTATCACCAGGCATCTTAACACTCATAAGAGGCTCTAAAGGCCTTCTTCAAATTATTTCTTTTCCTCATTTCTTAAGAACGACATGTTCTCATTACAACCAATCTTCCCTCACTTTACAAACTCAAGCATCCTCCTGGCCCAGCCATAGCTGTCCTGTGGCACGTGATTCCAAGAAGCCTCACAAAAGGAATAGATAAAGTACTGCTGTGGATGGAGCGGACTGTGGTCGCCCTGAATGTGGGCATATTACGGAGTGGAGAAAAAGTCATAGCAACCTGGTAGAGGATTCTGCTTGCATTTTCCCTGTTCTCCTGTTGAAGGGTACATCGCTTCAAGGGGAGGGTCCTCGGAGAGCATAGCCACAGGGCATCTGAAGGAAATATTCCTGAATGAACAAGCCCACTTTAACTCACCACAGAGCCCCATGCTTTTGTTATCAGTCTCATACTATCTTTACATTGTTTTCTTCAGCTTTGTACTAAACAGATTTGTAAGTATGATTCCATCCAAAGGAACAGTATAAACATAAATTGTTATGGTCACTGAATTCTATTTATAAAATTTCAATTACATACATTCTTTTGTTGTGAGATTCCATGATCAATGAAGGATGTCTAAACACAAAAGATACATGACATTAGGATAAACGGCTTTAAACAGGAGTGGAATGGAAAGTTCAAGAAGAGAAAAAAAAATAAATATAAAATTCCTGACTATTAAATAACATGCTGTATGTATATATGTGTGTGTATGTGTGTGTATATATATATTTTCTTAATGGATGATGGTCCAAATCCCATCTTTCTGGAATTTTCATCCCATGGGATACATTTTAAAGAGTGGTGCAGTGGTTCCATTTTGTAATGTCAGTATTTACAACATCCTGGAAATTACATTCTTTGAAAATATTTAAATTGATGAGAAAATGTTTTGCATATCAACTTGTCATATGCTAGAGGTTACTTCGATGGTCCAAAATTTTAGGTGTTAACGTGAATATCAAAAAAAAAAAAGAATTAATTGGAAAACCATTGATCGACAGTGCAGTCACAGCCCTAGACTTCAGGGCAAACCAGACATCGTCTTGGTTGTCTGGAAGGGGCTGGTCAGGCACTGGGATGCAGCTCAGGTGATCACTAATTTCACAGGGCTTATGCTGGGCTCAATACGAATAACCACTAATGATGTCGGGCTGCGTAAGAACCCCCACATCTGACTGTTCAGCAAAGTAGCATCGCAATGAAAAGCAGGGATTTTCTTAGCAACTGTTTAGGCATGACCCCAGGAGATGCATGGTTAGCATTTTTATAGTCATGGAACGCTTTGAGGATCTAACAAAAAACACTGATATTCTCACAATTTACGCTATTCTTGCTCCACTCACTTAAAAATGTATATACACACACACCAAAATTTGCATAGTAATCTCAGGGGTTCCGAGATACGAAGCTCAGGTTTTCATGGATCAAATTTAAGTACAACAGCTTTAAGGGAAAGGAATCACGTTTTCCATCTGCTTTGAAAACCCCCCACACTTACATGATGGGTACGCCGCATTCAGCAAATATTTGTTGACGATGATATCAGATATCTGTCTTCCTTCATATTGCTTTTTGATAGTCCTTTTCAAATAACCTAAATTCAGCATGAAAAAAATCATTTTGGAAGGGGGTGAATTCCCACTTTCAACAGGCTTCTGAAAGCACTGTGTAATAGACCAGACTGACTGAGACAGCACCGAGCAGACTGAGCCGGCTCCATTTTGAACATATCACACACAGATTTCTGCTTTCATACTTCAAAATAGTCTTGTCTCAGCTCAGGGTCAAACTTTTCGTGAAACACTTATTTTATGCCATTTATTACTTCACAGATTCTACTCTGAAATACTTTAACATCATAACAACCAAAAATAAGACAGAAGAAAGAAAGTCACCTGTGTGGTTCTGTTCACGTTCCTTTTCCTTTGCTTGGTTTCACAGGTTACTTCTGTCTACAGTTTTATTCATTAAAATCCAAATCTTAATTTTGACTATGGGAGATGCTAATTAGATAAGCTTTTCCCTATTCTTTGGGGAAAGAAAATTTCACGTGTACTGTAGATATGTTAATATTAGTACTTAAATGTCCATAGTGTAAAGATATAAATTACTCTAAACTCTGTGTTTTTCTTAGTTTCAATATCTTGAGGATCACTAGATACACAGTTAATATAAAAGCAGAACATTTTCTGCAATAATGCAAAACATTTTTTAAAAATATTTTATGGTTTTGTTTTCACATACAGACTCTCCAGGAATAGTCCCATTCACACAAACTACCCTTTTTAAAGCCGGCTGCATAAATCTCTTAAAATAAACATTACTTTTTCCACCAAATAAAAGGTGGATGGTCTGTCACTTGTACCTTTTTGTCAGAGAAAGCCTGAGAATTCCACACTTACATATGTGATAAGCAAAGGCTGAATCCAAACTCATTTGTTGGTTTAGCTGCAATTATATTCCATTTATTTTAGGTGACAACCTAAGAAAATCAGAGCTAAGCTGCGTGGATTGCTGTTAAATGCAAGTTAACATTTATTGAGTGCCGAGCACTGGTTTAAGGTGCGGCATCTTACTGAATCCTTTTAGTGATCTTATGAGGTAAGTATTATTACCCCATTTTACAGATAAAAGGACTGGGGCTCTGGGAATGCAGCTTCTCCAATCACACATAAACAGATCAGATCAGGTTTCAAATGCACGTGGGCTGGCTCTAGACCAGTTGGTACTTAAATATAAATAGAGAGTAATTAAAATTAAAGAAAATTAAAAATTTGGTTTCTCAGCTTCACAAGCCAGATCTACTCAAGATTACTCTGCATACCAACCACCAGAAAAAATTAAATTGTAGAGTTTTTAAAATCACAAGTGATTTTAATCTATAAATGATAATCACATTAAATTTGCTGATCATTCTCTCATGTTGACTAGAATTAATATTTTTGTCATAGCATCGCCATTACCCAGGCAAAAATTTTTCACTGACAAAACCTGTGATAACTACCACATTCTACACACAGACACTAAATAATGCCTGAAGTATCATGAAAATATGCCGAAACAATTAACCGAATTAAAAGTGCTGCCAATTCCTGTCTCACCAAGGAAAGACGGCTCGTAGAGGGTGTGAAAGGCTTGTAAAATTACAATTAAGAAATAAAAAAAATTAAAATTTCTGCTTACTCACATTTTAATGCTTAAACAGCAATTGGAACACTAAGGATTCAACATAAATACTACGATCCCAAGATAAGTTTCGAAAAACACATTTGACGATATGTATGTTTAAGTTAAAATTGAAAATTAGAGGATATATTTTGAAGCTTGGGAGACAGAAATAAAATTTTTTATAGCAAATTAGGAATTAACAATCATTTTAGTATTTCAGATATTTCAGTGAGTATTTCAAGTGATTTCAAGCATTTCAAATAGTCTTTATTTTGTAAACTATTGCACAGTGAAATTCATTTAAATCGCAAAGCCTCCAGAGGAGTTAGAAGGTTGGTTGAAATGCAAAACTGAGGGGGAAAAAATGGCAAGTTTACTTACCCATAATTGTGCTAAAATACATTCCAAAATAAAGCAAGTGAGCTAAGATTTTAAATGGTGATATGATTTCTATGTCTTACAAGAATTTAAGCTGGTAAGGAAACTTACTATCTGTGCAAGTCAGAATTCCAGTTTTAAATCTAAATTAACTGCTTCCCGGGTTGTATTTGCATCTCAGTTATGGCATGCATGGATAAAATCTCTCCTAATATTGGCCCACTGTGCCTGGTATGTCCACGCATATATGGGTCAGAGGGTTTCTGAATGGGTGTTAATGCTGGAGCTCTCATAACAGTGCATCTCTTCCTCTGTCATCCACGATAATGAAAACTATGTGAGCTTCTTGCTATTTGGAGAGTTTAGGAGAGAGAAAGGTATCCTATTGTCTATGA
Organism: Vicugna pacos; assembly: GCF_048564905.1. NCBI lineage: Eukaryota > Metazoa > Chordata > Mammalia > Artiodactyla > Camelidae > Vicugna > Vicugna pacos. The sequence continues at coordinate 4,323,473 of NC_133014.1, read as the reverse complement.
GACACTTAGTAAAGTTTCTTTAGGGAACTCTTTTCGATATCCTGTAATAACCTTTAATGAAAAAGAATATGAAAAGAAATACATGTATGTATATCCATGCACCAGAAATTGACACACTGTAACTCACTATACTTTGATCCAAAAAAAAAAAAAAAATACGGAAGAAAAGTTTAAGCAGTGCGTTTGGGATGCCAATTGTTAAGACCTTGTCTCTGCAGTCCTATCTGGTTTTTCCTCCCTCTCCCCTCTTCCAAGAGTCTGGAGCTGCAGCCCCGGCTCCCACTGGAGCCTCTGGCCAGCGCTGGGGAGCTATTCTAGCCTCCTCTGCTTGACACGGTCCCGGTAAGACGAGGGCGCGCTGAAGACCTTGAGCACCTGAAAGAGGCAGGGGCTACTGTGAGTCTCAGGGTTTTATAAACAAGTGCTTTTTATTGTCACTGCTGTTTTATAAATGTCAGGAGAGCAAATTTTAACGTGTTGAGTTTTATTATAACCTGAAATACACGATCAAGAGTAAAAATTCAGGCTGACCGTTTTATTTCTCTGCTGACTTCCAAAGGTAAACACTGAAGGGAAAAAAAACAATATGAGAATTACTGGATTATGAAATTAAAAACACGAAGTAAGGTGAGAGTAGACATGGACGAAAGTGATTTTTTTAAGTCCTCTGAGAGCTTAGAGGTTAAGTCATTTTTAGAAAGGGTGATAGGAGCCTCCATTCCTTAAAACTTTAGCCTAAATCTTTTTTTGTTTATTTGGAATATTTGCCAAGTTTCTCCACAAAGTATAAAGACATAAATGCTTGGTCTAAAGGAGGGATGGTACTCAGGTCTCCAGTTAAAACTCCAACTACTGGTAACAAGCACTTTAGCTACTGAGGATAAATTAATGATGAGTGAATTTTGACTTTCGCATTTTTATATATTTATACAGAAATAATTTTAGAATTGGACTATTACCACAGCTCCACAGTAAAAGACATTATTAGTCAGTAGAATATACCAAGAGTAAAATAATGTATTTTTTTCTTCACTTACTTTCATTTCCTGTTGTTAGAAATAAGACTGTTTCTTTTTTTTTTTCCAATCGAAATATTATGGAATAATAATAGGGATTTATTTAATTTGTACCTCTGAATGTCAGGTCCAATGTTAAATTAAAAAAGAAAAAAAAAACATGTACTTATATACACCAAAGTAGTATAAAAACTGAAAGAAATTTAAATTGTTTAATAATTTATGATGTTAATTTTAGCTTCAGTATTATTGGTATAGTGAAATTAAAGCGTCTACATAACCTGATAATTTCATCTGATTTATACCAAAGAATTAATTCAGTTGTAATTTTAAATTGTGTTGGAGGGAAATTAGGAAATCTTTTCAAATTCATATTGACTCCCAAATTTTCAAGCTTATAAATTCAGACAGCCTCACTTGAATCCTCAAATATCTGAATTTGCTTTGAAGAGAAAGTATTTTTTTCTTTCATTCATATAATTCAAAACAGCTAAACAGATTCTACTTCAACAATTTAAATGATTCACATGTGAGAACAAATATGGAAAATCTAAGCCCCAAACAAAATTGCAGACTTAAATTATAATGATAATTTAAAATGTGTGTAATATAATTATAGTGCAGGGTTTGCTATAATGAGCTCGGTGACACTATATCTATATGAAACGTGTGAGGGTGGCGATATTAGATATGCCTTTCTCTGAGCATTTTTTTACACATTTCTGAATTATGATACCTGTGCCAGAATCAGTCTACTGTATCAAGGATTTTTTTTGGATGGAGAAATGAATTTTTTAAATTGTCAAAACATGATAGAGCAAACTTCCATTTTCCACATAGGACGTACTAAGATATGAATATCAACGATATGTGAATTTTAAATATATAAAGACAGTCATGTATTCATTTCGAACTCTCTCTAAAAGAAAGTTGAAGATATATAAATCGACAGTTCAGATTCAATAACTCTCCAAAGGAAGCTGGAGACATATTCAATGATACACATAAATTAATCAGTATTATGTCCCTCCACATAAATGCTTCACTGATCTTTTTATACAAGCATATTTTTATTAAAATTAATTAAAAAGGTACATCAAACCACAATTCAGACCCCCTTTTGACAATCACACCTTTGTTAATTGTTAAATCAATTCCGTATTGTTAGATTGACAAATATTACTTCATAAGAAAAGTTTAGGGCAGTAACAGAAAACGGCAAAGCAGTCAGTAATGTTTATAGCTCTATGACAAAGCACACAAGGAACTATTCTGAGTTGTTTGATGGCGAAGTCCAGCTCAAATTTAAGTCATTAATTCCAGATTGAGGCAGGAAAACAACGCAGTTGTTGCCTTGAACAGTGGTGGCCAGTGCACAGTGAACTCCAAGAACAAAGAAGGCAGAATATCCAACTGTATATATATAAATAGTCATCCATGCATCCATCTCTCTGTCCATCCATCCACCTACCCATCAACCAGCCACTGAACAAAGAGCTACTTGAAATGAATAATTACAACACATAAAACTCTGGAACCAGTAAGATCTGGTGGGTATAGCTTATCCTCTGGTGGTGAGATGTGCAGATATTAATTAACATACAGACTCTGGTGAAATAGTGCTAAATATATAGATTTTTTTTTTCCTGCGGTGGCCCGTAGAAAGTGGTGACAAATTCAAAATGACTTAGCACAGGAAGTTTTGCAAAGGAAAGCGAAATGAAGTCTTGGTGGACAAAGTCCGATGCTGTTAGTAACAGGCAGGCTCCAGAGGTCACCTTATTTTTCCATCAATTGCTGGCACAGATTAAACACATGGTTGGGCCTCTGTAAATATTTATGCCATAAATAAGGGAGGAGAGCTGTCCAGGCTGAGAGGAGGCTGATTCCAGGAAGGAGCTACAGGTGTGGCTGGGATGTGTGGCGAGCGGAGCGGTGCAGTAGGGGAGGGGGGCGGACAGAAGAGCCAGATGGTGAATCATATGGAAATTATGAAAACTGATGAGATAACATCTCCTCTGCTTTGAACTCTGCTGCAAAAAGACGAGATTGTGTGTGGACACTGAGACATGAATCAATAAAAGAGCAGAGAGTTCAGTACAAAGACAGGAGGACGGAGGGCTTTCAATAATGCATATTTGGCAATATCTTTTCTTCCCAGTTCAAAGAAGTCTTGGTTTTCCAGAAGTAATTGTTGCACAGAAATAATGTGCCCTCGTAGGAGCGAGTAGCATTTTCCTTGGAGTTAGTAGCCTTTTCCTAACGCCTAGATTCTGAATAAACAAACAGCCGCATACAAGAGGTCTGCCTGCAGATCTGTATTATTTACTACTCTGTTCTCCGTAGGTTTTCCCGCTTTGGTCCAAGTCTGCCAGGGTCCAGGGCCTGGCTGCCAGGTGTGGACCTTGACTGATGAGGGTAACGTAACCTGCTGACCCCACCCCCAGCCCTGGTTTCCGGGCTGCCTTTTTATCTCCAGCCTTGGCTTCTCTTTCCCTCTTTCTCTCTGAAAAGCCTGAGGAGCCCTGGGTGGACAGCTGGCCGTCTACTGTCCCCGTGCCCTGCCCCAGGTGGACTTCCCGGCTTACCCCTTCACGTGCCTGTTGACCCTGACTTCGGATGCTGATTCAAGTTGAGGGAGCCCCTCCTCTCTAGTTTCTGATTGTGGCTGGATCCTGGAACTGCACGTCAGCCTTCATTTACCTTTATCAGAAATGCTGATTTGGGCTCTCTGACATCGCCGTCCCACCTGGGACGGCCACACTTCATTCCAGACTTGAAAAGCTTTCGGGTTCGATTGACTGATTTATTTAGATGTTATGCATCGGCCTTTACTCCTAAGAAAGATAATCCCTGATTTCTGATCATTCACAGTCTGGACAAAGACGAGCCTGCTACACGTCTCTGCCTCATGGAACATCATGGTACCCGCTGGGCTAGGTGGAAACTGGCATATTCCACTCCTAAGGATGGCCCCATCTGTGGTGCACAGGCAGCCTCCCCTATACTTTGGAAAGAAGCTTGAGAGGAGTGTTTAAAAAATGCATTTGACATCAAAGCCAGTGTGCTTAACATCGGATTACCTTTTTTTTTTAATAAATGATATTTTTAAAAAATCCTCCCAAGGAATCTTGAGCAAATAGTTTTTTTTTAGTCTGTCTCCCTGCAATTTTGGATTGTACAGATTAGAGGGAAGTTACGTATAAATGCAAGCTTAGACTACTCCTTCCCAACAGAAGATTCTCACTAAAAGCCTGCTGCTGCTTGTGGTGAGAAATACGTGAAATAACTCTTTTACAAAGTAATAGAACTTTTAAGTTACATTATGCTAATTTTTATATAAATAGATACAAATTAACGGGGGGTAATAAGATACAGGGTGAATCATGCCCAATCTTCTCGACTGGGCTTATGGATGAAAAAAATATTTTTTTTCTAGTTAGGAGATGGAAAAATGGTATGTTAAGCTATTTCTCAGTTGCCAGTTGACTCATTAATACAGATTTAAGAAATTCATCCACGAACAAAATCACCCCTCCTCCATTTTTCCAGGAATTTCAAACAAAAATTAATTTACCTTTCTATCAACAATGTCAGATGTTTTTGCTGCAGTCACCATATTCTATGGACACAAAGGTCTCTGCTTTAGAACAGACCATGTAGAGTAGGGTTATTTCATAAATAATCCAGAGTTTTGCAGGGGTTTTGAGGTGTTTCAGCAACATGAATGTATTTTTTTCCTTAAATATCACTTCTCCATAGTCAACTAGTTACCTCCTGCTGTATCTTTAAATGTATCTTAAAATGTCAAATGACTCTCATAGCCCTTCCAAAATATTTAAGGAGAGTTTTTTTTTTTTACATCAAATGGTCACTTCTGTCTCAGAGACAGTGTTAAAGTTTCTAAATGCCGATCTATGTCATCACCACTGTTACCACCACCTCTTCCACCATCATATGACTTGTAGTTATAATTGACTTGTGTGAAAAATGGTAGTTCAATGCCAAAACAAATCAAAGGCCAAAAAATTATCTGTGACAAAATGTATAGCAAGTGTTGATCATATTGGCTATAGAGTTGGGAAGAGACAGAGCAGTGGTAGAGGGTGTGCTTAGCAAGTGTGGGGTCCTGGGTTCAATCCCCAGTACCTCCACTAAAATAAATAAAAAAGTAAATAAACCTGATTACCTACCCCTCAAAAAATTTTTTTTTAAAATTGGCTATAGTCTCCTTTCCCTTAATACTATACGTGTGCTGAGTGTCTTCCTTTCTTTCTTCTTTCCTTTTTTTTTGGGGGGGGTTGTTGTTCTGTCCTTTCACTCTTTAATTGTCCTTCTTGTCTTTTTCTTTCATTTATTCTTTGCTTCTTCAGTCCAGGCTCATTCTGGCTCTTCCATGATCAGATCTGCCATACATGGCACTGGATTTGCCTCCTTCCAACCAGGATTTGAGGGAACAGATTATAAACACAGGAAAAGATAGCGGAAAAGATGGTCATTATGTTCTGTCCTGATAGTTGGCTGTAGTTGTTTTGTGAGCTGAGAGTCTCAAAGTGCTGCTAAAACTTACGGAGGGTCAAGGAAGCAGGAGTAACTGCCGAGCCAATTCTTGGAAGTTGTTGACAACCACCAAGTAAACATTAAGTATTCTTTGGAGATCAGTATCTTCCTAATAACTTCTTAGGCAGATTTCAAAGCCTTCAAGTGACAAAGTTTAATGGAGTGACCTAGGAAGTCATCTTTCTGCATATTGGGATATTAAACCCTCCACTGGTGCCAGCCATTTATCTTATGTCTGTTTGGTTGAAGCTGGCACCATAGTCCACTGCTTACGTGGCACCTTTTCTCCTATGTTCCCTGGAACCAGAGTCCTCCCATCTCTGACAGCACCTAACCAGTGACCACACATTGCCCCCCACCCCCTGCCGTGGGTGCAACCGTACGACAGATAGTACACGGCCAAACTAGCCTGGCTCTCGAACCCATGTAGACAAGTTCACAGTGTTGTTTGGTTGTGATTTATGATTTGTTTTCAAAATTGCAAAATCACTTTGATGTGAACTGCTATTCTCTGAAGCCATTCCAGATGTGTTTGAAACTCCAGATTTGTCAAACAAAAATTTAAAAAAAAATAGTAATGGTTAATATAAAGGAAAGAGAGGCCATCAGTATGTTGGGTTTGGCAAACCATCTTGGATTGTCTTGCAATTTTTTTTTCTTTTTTTTTTTTTTGGTTGAGCAAGATTTGTTTGGCCAAGCATTTCTCTCTTAATTTTTAAACCCTTGAGTATTTCAGGGGAAACTTAATCCATATGTTTCTGGTTCACTGCCTCTTAAATCGTCAAAACGTTGCTTTCCAAAGGCTTTTTAGTGCTGAAAGAGGTTTATCCGACACTATACAAGTTCTCAAAACTGTTTTTAAAACTTGTGGATCCCACTGGACATGAACCCAAACTCCCAGAGTTTGGTTCTAAATTTAACATCAAGGAAGCTTGACTGAGACCCAGAGCAGCCAGGCTGCAGTAAGTCTTTTGAAAAGCACAACATTGCTGGAAGAATGCATGTGCTGAATGGAACATGCAAATAAAAGCACACGGAAAAGCAAAGTTTGAGGGACTGACGGCAAGCTTTCCAACGGGTGACTGTTGGGTGCATTTCTATTTGATTAGCTTTCCTTTACTTGCTAGTTTCCCAGCCTCTACTCCTTGGCCCTCCACCCCAGTTGTATCCTGGGTAACTCCATTTCATACATAAAAAAGGAAAATTTTTTACAAAGAATTCTAATAATCTTGTGAGAGCGAAAAGAATAAGGAAAAGACATAAGTGCTCATTGTCTAGAATGCATCTCGTAATTTCCATAATTCACTAAAAAAAAAAAATTCACTCCCTGCCAGTATTTTTGATTTAACATCATCCAAAGTGTAAGGTTACATGGAATAAATAGCTAATTGGGTTAATTTAATAGCAGGTTAAATCTTTCTTTTATTTTGTCTAAAAGGCACATTAAAATAGTGCAATTTTCAAGTGGTCTTGGAAATCTAAAGTAGAGTTTCTTGATAAAAAAATATATAGCTTTCCCACTGCTGGGTTTATAGTGGGAGTTGCTGGCATGCCTCCAGCTCACCGCATGAAAATCTAAGCTGCCTGTATAAGTGCAGAATTTAGTGTTGGGTCTTAAGGTTTTGTTTGGCATCTTGCCAAAGATGTTATGCATTTAGCTGGGAAAATTGCCTAGAAGTTAATTGAGAGGAAAACACTAATATACAACCTCCCCCCTTAAGGAAAAAAAAAAAAGCCATGGTTATGCATACGGTGCCGTTCATTGATAAGATTTGTATGTACACAATGAACACTTACAGTAAAGCTGATCCCAAGATTGCTTAAGATGGATTTTCACTGATTCTCCACCCACCACCTATCGGCCTCTTTGTCAATGTCCCGAGGGTCCCTGGAATCAGGATTTCCCCAAAGTGCCTGCTCCTTAAAGACACAAGGTCACTCAAGTCCCTTTCAAAACGTTACTGACTAAAGGATGAGTGGTTTATTCTGGAATTCAGGGGAGGATATATATTAATTCCATCCCTTAATTAAATGTTTTTCAAGGTAACTTTTGATCCAGGATCTAAGCCGCTTCTCTCCAGGCAAGATGAGTGACATTTGCCCTGCATCCTTTGCCCACCCGCAGCCCTGCCTGAGGGCCACCAGGGCCTGAGTCAGCCTTCAGGTCTGGTCTCTCCAGGGCTGAGGGGCACGTGTCCTCGAGACTTTAGGGCATTTATTTTGTCAGTAGACTCAGGATCTGAACTTTGCTGCCCCGGGAGCCAGCTTGTCCTGTCTCTCTGGTGCTTTTTTAACACCGTCCTCCCCTTGAATCTGTGATCTTCTTCCCTCTGCGGCATGCCCATTTCCCCCAAAAGCGCTTGATTTTTCTTTTCTGACCAATAATTATGACAGAAAACTGCAGGCGTTTCCAGGGAGTTAACAGCTGAATTTCCTTCTTCAAAATGAGAATACAGAGAGTTAGCTGTGCATTTCTGATTACTGTTCTTAGTAGATTACATTTATCTGGGAGACCCCACTAACACAATCAGGCCACACGAGTAATCACATCGCAGCTCCCAGTCCCTTCCCGCCAGCCACCCTCCTCCTTTCTCAGGAACCTTTGAAGCCTTGGGTAGAAACAAAAACAAAAACAAAAACAACAACAACAACAACAACAAAAAAGCTTCTCAAAGCTGGAGTCCAGCCTGAAGCTGGAAAACCCTGTCTTCGATGACAGGGATCATGGTAAGTGGCTTCTTGGTCACTTTCAGAGGCTTTCTTCAGGGTTGTCACTGTGGGTCGTAGAGAAGGGGGTTGGAAAGGGGAGGGCGGGAAAGACAGAGGACCGAAGCTGAGGGTATGCGTTCGTCTGGAAGGGGAGGGGAAAGTGATCCTTTCATTAAGATGAGTGTTCTTTTGTACCTGGACTGTATCCTTTTGATGTGTTAACCTAGAGAGGACAGGAGCGAAGCAGAAACAATGGAAGTTTGCTACTGTATGAATTCCCTCTCCTTACCCTTAATCCTGTCCTTATTGGGGTCGTGGGTGGAAAGCTGATAGTTCTGGTGAGCCCTAAAAGAAAGGCCGTGGCTTGAATTCCTGCCACCATCCCTCTGATTAATGAACAGCCCTAATGAATGCGGGTAAGTGGTAGGAATCTGTGACCAGCTGCACGGGGCAGGTAATACAGCTCAGATTTAATTGGGAGCAGGTATTGGAAGGCTGTATAACTTTAATTGGTGAGGGGTTTTCTAAATGGAAAGGACAAAGGATAATGGACAAATTGTGCAGCACAATAGCACTTAAGCTGGGATTGTATGCATTCGTTAATCTGCTGAGGAATGAGGCAATTCTAAACAATTTTCTCAGTGAAACCAACTCCAGAAAGCTTGTCCCTTTGTTCTCCCTTGGGAAAATGCAAGATTGAAACAGAAAATACCTTTACCGAGGCAATCATTTGCCACGTGTGGAAAGCGGATACAGCTGTAAACTATGAAAGGGGGATCTTCGTAGTACAATAAAGGATGGAAAAAGAGATAAAGCTAGAGGTAACAGGAGGCCTGTCACAGCATCTAAAGGGGGAAGAAAGTGGTGGCCTTTGCAGTGACGGATGAGACTCCAAAGAGAACGCAGGACCGCTGAGAGGGCGAAATCTGATATTTAAAGGGAAGGGCTGTGATCATTAAAAGGCGCATTACATTAAACTGTTACGCATCTCATTAATGACAGCAAACGGGTGCCTTTTAAAAAGTTAATGCTTCCTACAAAACCATTCTTGAAATCTTACACTTTTCTATATGAATATAAACCTGGCCTCACAGGTTGAATTTCTGATATCTAACTTTCCTTAAAAAAATATAAAAAACAATTCAGTTGGAATTGTACGTGGGTAATTTGTATGGCATTGTCCATGGACGAGTGCCCCAGTCCTGCACAGCCAGCGACAAGGATGAGCTGAGACCAGCCATGGAAACAAGGCTGTGAAAGGCTCTCTTACTGATATACGGGGATAAAATGAGCCCAAGGGACCATCCTGGCCAAGTACACGCCATTGCCTTGTTTTCCTTTGATAATTTATACTTGACAGCATCCGAGGGCATATCTATGGAATAGCATTTATGAAGGGAAAAAAAATTGCCTCCAGCTTTGTGGTTTGGTGACCAGCTCTGGGTTTTCAGCTGGTGTACACATAATGGCCGAGGAGCCATCATACCTGGGCTTTTAATGGGGCCCGTGCACTTGTCTATTTCATTACAGGTGGGGAACCTGCGAAGATCGAATGTCCCCTGGAGCTCACCGAGGGGTGGCGGTGGGACAAACCAAACAAAAACGGAGCGGAGCGGGAGCGTAGAGCAGACTTTCCCAGGATCCCCAGGTGGGTTTCAAGTACAGCCTAATGGGAGGCGTGAGACCGATTCTGCGTCCCACATGGGATGGAAGGGCCGAGTTATCTTACCACGGCTCCTGTTCCCTGCTAGAGCCAAATCGACAAAACCACAGTCTGTAGAAAGAATTCTTTGGAAGGAAAACTATTTTGCTATCCACACATCTCGATCCGCATACCGGACAGCACCTACTGGGCTCTGATCTCCTAAAGTGATGAGAAAAGTCCCTTAGTGGGAAACCGTAATTATCCATCGAAGTAAAGAGTGAGCCCTGTCCTGGCCATTGGTGCACAACATCAAAATCCTGCTTGGAACTCAGTTAAAGATGCCATAAACTATAAGAGAAAACCAAACATCTGCCACAACAGAATATGCTCACAAAGCACAGTCAAGAGTCTCACGACCTTAGCGCATTTTGGAAGATGCTGGTAATCATGGTGACTCAACTCAAATTATTACTGAGTCTCCATGTTAAAAAATTAGAGTCTGTCTCATCCCTTGAGGGAAGAGAGGTAGGCGTTCAGTGGAGGATAAATAGCTAAGGTCCCAAACAATTATTTTAAGGTTTGTGACATGTGGAATATCACAATCCTGTTTATACTGAAAAGGAAACACTTATGCTTTTAACTGTGAGTGTGTATGTGTGTGTGTGTGTGTGTGTGGTTTGAGCATGATTGGAGATGGTGAAACATGACTATGTGATTCATGAGAGTGACCAAAACTCAGAGTCAAAAAAATGCAACTAGAATAGGTCAGGTTTGTGCGAAATCCCCTGCCCCTGCCCTCAGCCCCCCAGATTTGAAAAGAAGTTCTCTTCCTTCCTTTACTTACCCCCAGTCCCATTTCTCCTCAACAAAAGAATGAGGGAATAATATCTCCCTCAGTAAAAGTCCTACACAAATGGTAGCTGAAAACCATTCAGCACTGGTAATACCGACTTAAACAAAATTCTGCTATCCTAGGGCTGTTTACACTGGGCAAATGAATAATAAAGAAGAAACTTGGTACACACACAGAGACACACAACCATGCACGCACACACACATGTTTACTGAGTACCTACTCTGAGTTATTTGGTTCAGCAATTTGACATGTGTTCTTCTTACCAACAACAAATTCAGCAATTGTAGAATTGTTTCCACAACGTTCTATTAGAGGCTTAGCAGCTGTAAATAATAGATAGAACAAAACAGTGAAGTAAAAAAAATAATAATAAAAGAGTAACAAAATAGGGATTTCAATTAAATTTGGTAACAGGAAATCCTACTGATATAACTAGATCCTTTTCTCCCATTGAGCTGTCCGAAGGCACATTCATCAGGCAGAGAATCAAAACAGAAGGCTGGTAGAACCCGGGAGTTTTATAAGATAAAACCCTCCAGATGCAGATGGCATGTCCTGGGGCTTCTGCATGGGGACTTCTCCATCATCCTGTAATCTGCGCCTTGTGACAATTCCAATGGCCACAAAACACTTATCCCCTCCTCTCTCACTTTAGGAGAAATATTCAATTCAGGACATCTAGGTTTAAATCTGATGTTCCATATTTATGACTTACGGTATCCATCTATACAGAAAGAGTGGTAGAGACAGAGCTACAAACACACACACACCCCACACGGCTGACATACACATTAGAGGTTATATGGTATCACAAGACACTAAGTAGAAAAATATTATGATGAAACTTCCAAGTTGTTTCAGTAAATGGAATACGTGAATAAAAGGTCCTAATTTTAGGAGCCTTACTACCGCTTTCAACGAGGATAAGGGATAAAAGAGTTTAGGAATCTCACTGAAGAAACTTTACGCTCTTAACCTTTTCTGAGCATTCCTGAGTATAGGTATGAGTGGCCAGTAGAGTAAGCTATGTTAAATATTATCATTATTTATATATTTGGCTAAGACTTAGCTAGATATAGAAAACTACGCTACTTTAAATAATCAGTATGTGTCTGTCTGAAGCATTTTAAAAATGAATTGTATTCATTCATCAGCTTTGGATGAAGTCTCTGGAATAACACAAAGTGAATTTTTACTGACTGTTCTGTTTTGACATTATTCCACCATGTCTGGAGCATATACAAATTTTGTGCTTTTTATGAGGTGTAATTAATCAATGAAATAGAAAGAACTTCCCATGGGAAATAGCCTTCAACTGTTTGGAATAGAAATTGAAACCTGAGAAATGAAGAGAAAATGAGAAAAATATTAGAGCTTCTTTTGGTTGAAAAAAAAGTTGTAGGGAGTTGCAAATGAGACCTCCTGCATAAAGTCAGGAATCTAGAAGTTCTGCTCACTTCATAAAAAGGGCAAATAAAATACCCACTCCGCCAGCCCACAGCAGAAGAAAATAAGCTTTCATTTTCCAAAGCTCCAGTGTGGAAACATTTTCTCTGGGAAGTAGAAGCACTTAAATCTATGCCACATTCAGTTATGGGGGCTGGAACTCACTTTAACTTGGGGTTCTTTGTATGTATATACACATCTCAAGCTGGATACCCCAGGAGATCTAGAGGAAGCAAAGACAGGACTGTCTACACGGTAACTCGGCAACACAGGGCATCCAGGTCACCTACGGAGAAAAACAGAGCTTCTAAGGATGAACTTATAATTTAAAGACACAAATCACATGAGAAAATATATCAGCACCAAGAGAACCAGCAGACACAACAAACAGGAGAATTACTATTCTTAAATACCTAGATTAATATTCTAAAGTTCATATTATGAAAATAAAAATAAAATAATGTTTAAAATCATTACAGTAAGAAGATGAACACAAATATATGTATGTATATGTATAACTGAAATATTATGCTGTACGCCAGAAATTGACACAACATTGTAAACTGACTATACTTCAATAAAAAGAAGTTAAAAAATAAAAAAAAAATCATTAGAGAGACAGGAGTTTGAATGGGAATCATAATGAAAGGATAACAGGTTTGGGGAGAAAGACCAGAATTTTGAAAGAACCACATAAACTACCACCATTCTAGCACCTCAACTCAATTAATAAACAGGGAAAGAACACTTGTGTCTTTAGTTTCAAGGAATGTCTATTATATATGTGTTCACAGGAAGACAAACTGATGAACTTATTCACGTTTTGTGTTTTACTTTCATAGTTGAAATTTAAAGAATGGCAACTATAACCAATATTAGGTAATCACTGAAAACAATGGAACTGGAAACAATGAAAAGAAAAAAGACGTTGTCATAACAAAGCTGAGTTGCTCATCTCTGTCTCACATAACTTGGAACACGGGTAGGACTAGAACTGCTCACAAAAGCTACAAGGGTCAGTAAGTCCACAGACACCTATGGCCAGAGATTCTGGGTAGAGATCTATAGTGGACCATCTAAAGCCCAGATGTCAAACTAGGGTGAGACTCTTTGGGAAATTAGGACATGCAAAAGCAGTTGCATATTCAGGAGGATTTACAGAGTCACGTGCATGCCAAGTCAAGACACGTGTTCAAAGAATCCTGAGAGGACCTTCAGTTGTCACCTCAGCTGATCTCTGAGCTCACAGTGAGCCTAGCTAATTGGCAAAGGAATCCACACAGAGCTAGTATTTAAAGACAGAGAGGTGGTTGTCCTTTTTTTTGTGTGATCTTTGTTTGCTTTTCTCTTTCAGCTCCTGGCATTAAAGGAAATCTTTGTCAAAACATTTGCTGAGCACAAGCTTTAAAAAAAAAAAAGACAGTGAGGACATACACCAAGGAATAGTCTTTGAAAAAAATAGTTTGGAAAAGTCTCAAAACAAATGGAATACAATAGCCTTTAATAATCAAAACAAAAAACAAAATACAGAAAACCCTAGGGAATGGATAGAATCTGAGTTACAACATTATAAATGTCAAATACCAGTTTTCAACAACAACAGCAAAAAAGTCACAAGGAATACAGAGAAATTGGTTTCAGTTTATTCAAAGGAACAAAATAATTAACTGACAAAAATTGTCCCTGAGGTAGCTTAGACACTAGATTTACTAAACAAAGACTTTGAAACAACTGTTTTCAATATGCTTAAATAACTAAGGAAAATTTAGGATATAACATATGAGCAAAAGGAGAACATCAACAAACAGAAATTTTCAAAAGAGAATTACAAAAAAAATTCTGGAGCTGAAAATTTCAATAACTAAAACTTCACTTGAGGGGTTTGACAGCAAATTTTCAGAAAAATCAGTTAACTCAAAGAGAGAACAATTGAAGTTACCAAGTTTGAGGTGCAGAAAAGAAAACAGAATAAGCAGAAGTGAACAGAACCTAGAGAAATTGTGGGACAACATTAAGCTAACATACACAAAATAGGAGTAACAGAAGAAGAAAGAAAGGGGAAGAAACATTATTTCTTGATATATGACAAAAATTATGACCAACTTTTTCTCAAATAGGAAGAAATACATGAATCTACAAATCAAAGAAACGCAATTCCAAGTAGAATAAACTGAAAAAGAACCCGAGACACACAATAATCAAGCTATTGAAAGCCAAAGATAACACAAAATCTTAAATGAAACAATAAAGAAGTGAAAAGATGTGTAAGGGATCTTTGATATGATTATCAGCCAATTTCTCATCAGAAACCTGGAGTTTCTGGCAGTAGGATGATTTAAAGGGCTGAAAGAAAGAAAAAAAAACCTATCAACTGAGAATTCTATATCTGCAAATCTATCTTTTAAAAATGAGGGAGAAATTAAGAAGTTCCCAGGTTTGAAAAAAAAAAGTTGAGAAAGTTAATTACCACTAGACCTGCCCAATAAAAAAATGCTAAAAGGAATCCTTTAGGGTTCAGGGAAAAGACACTAGACAGTCACTTGAAGAAGTATGAAAATGTAAAGTTCTCTGATAAAGATAAATACATGTGCAAATAAAAAAAAAGCACTATTATTATAACTCTGGTTTATAACTTTTTATTTTTCACAGGGTTTAAAATATAAAAATATGAAAAATTGTTATATCAATAATATGAGAAGGATGGGAACTTTATAGGAATCATGCATGCAACAGAGGATAAGTTGTTAATTAAAATTAAATAGTTACAGTTTCAGGATGTGATGTAATCCCCATGGGAACTAGAAATAAAATATCTATAGAATATACACAAAAGGAAATAAAAAGAGAAGCAAACAGATCACTAAAAAAAGAAAATACCCACTAAATGCAAAAGAAGGCAAAATAGAGGAAATGAAGGACCAAAATTTTTAAAAGACACAAAAATCAAGTAACAAATGGCAGAAGACATTCCTTACAAGTACTTACTTGAAATGTAAATGGACTAAAGTCTCTAATCAAAAATTATAGGTTAGCAGAATGGATGGAAAGCGTGATCTGACTATATGCTATCTTCCGGAAACTCACTTGATCTCTAAGACAAATAATTTGAAAGTGAAAGAATAGAAAAAGATATTCAATGCTAGTCCAAGAGTAGCCACACTGATATCAGGCAAGACAGTCTTTAATTATAATCAAAAGCTGTTACAACAGATAAAGAGGGGCATCATACGATGATAAAAAGATCGATTCACCAAGAAGATGTAACACTTATTAACATATGTATACCAAATATCATAGCCAAAATACATATGGTGGAGCACTGACAGATTTGAAGGGAGAAATAGGCAATTCTATAACAGTAGAGAGTCTTCAGCAATATAACACTCATCAGTAAAAGAGGCTTGTTTCGGAAAGTGCATGAAATTCCAGTGTTAACAGTTAAAATCCAGCATTTCCTTGAGCCGCGGGTGGCCCTAACAACTGTAAGATAAGTCACCTATATGCAGTGATTTTCAGTGCACTAAATGGCTCTAGATGTTAGAGAAAGGTGATCTTATTGAGCATATATTATTCAAAGTTGTTTTAATGTCTGACTACAATGATTCAGCTCATGGTCATCGTGATAGATGCAGAAAAATCATTTGACAAAATCCAACACACATTTATTCTAAAAACTCTCAACAGACTAACAGGAGGCAACTTCCTTAGCTTGCTAAGATTAGACATCTTTGCAAAACCTACAGCTAACATGACAGTTAAGGATAAAAGGTTGAATGTGTGTTCTTTTAAGATGGGAACAAAGCCAGGATTTCAGTTCTCACCCACTTCTATTTAATGGTTTTAATTGAGTTGTAGCAAGTGTTAAAAAAAAGGCCAATAATAGTAATAATAGAAATGAAATATATCCATGTTGGAAAATATGAAGTACCACTGTCTGTACTCAGAGATGGTATCACCACATATGTAAAAAAAGTTCTAAGGAATCCACAATAAAACTCAGGGAAGGTGATCAGCATGGTTACCCCTAGAGGGTCAATACATGTAAAGCAATCATATTTCTACAAATAAGTAACAAATGATCAAATAATTAAAGTAAGAATACAATTTCTTTCAGAAAATCATCCAGAATAATAAAATGCTTTGGAAGAAATTTAACCAGAGAAGGATAAGACACATACCTTAAAAGCTACAAAATACTGCTATGAGACAGTAAAAAGAATTTCCCAGAATGGAGAGAAATTCTGTATTTTTGAATTAAACAAATCAACATTTTCATGCTGTCAATTTTTTTTTCTAAATTGATTTATAGCTTTAACATACTATGTACCAAAATCTCGGAAGGATTCTTTTTACAAAAATTGAGAAACTGATCCTAAATTTTATATGGAATTGCAAAGGACCTAGAAGCTGAAATAACTCTGAGAGAGAAGAATGGAGTTGGGGGACTTACACTTCTCATTTTCAAAATTACTACAAAGCCACAGTAAGCAAGATAGAGTACTTTTGGTGTGAGGACAGACGTATGGATCAATGGTACAGAATTGAGTTCTGGAATAAACACATTTATGGCCAATTGATTTTCAACAAAGTTGTCACAGCAGTCAATGAGGAAAGGACAGTCTTACATAAACAGTACAGGGACAACAGATGTCCACGTGCCAGGAGATCAACGTAGATGCTCACGTCCCATCATACACAACTAACTCAAAAAAAATCAGACCTCATGTAAAAGCAAACTCCCTAATACTTTAGAAGAAAATAGGAGACAATATTTGTGACCTTGGTTTAGGCAAAGACCCTTGGACGCCAAAGCACAATTTGTAACAACAAAAAAGAGATAAATTGGAATTCATCCCAATTGAAAAAAAAAGCTTTGAAAGACACCCTTAAGAAAATAAAAGATAAGATACAACTGGGAGAAAATATTTGCAAATCACATGTTTGATAAAGAACTTGTTTCCAGAATATATAAAGAACACTTATGACTCAACAACAACAACAACAATAATAATAATAGTAGTATAAAAATGGGTGAACTATTTGGGTAGGTATTCCCCCAAAGTAATCACATGGAAAGCTGCACACATATGATTCCTTGGAGAAATGCAAATTAAAGCAACAGTATAAATTCACTCCCATCAGAAGGGTTTCTTTTAAAAAAAAAATGTGACCGCACCAACTGTTAACAAGAACGTGAAGAAACCATAACCCTTGTTTGTCATTGGTGGAAATACGCAATCGTTTAGCCACTTTGAAAAACTTCGGCATGTAATTTTAAAAGATAACATGAACTTATCAAGTCACCCACCAATTTCACTCCTAGGTGTTTTCCCTGTCTCTCCCTGACTATGCAAAATATTGTTTTCATGTCTCATTGAGGAATCGCTATTGCTGGGTTTGCTTTCTCTCTGTTAATGGTGAAAATATATTCCAGTATCACAGGATTCCATGATGGTACTCAAGCCACACATCTTTACTGCAAGGTAAGATCAATAAAATGGGCACAATAAAAATGGCATAGGGATTTCAGTATGGGGGTCATGCTCCTTAGGAGTACTCAGGAATACATTAAGATCTTGTAACTGAAAAGGACAAAGAAAAGTGGGTGGATATGGTCTTGAAGACTGAGATGGTTAGCACGCATTCCTGACATTCATAAGCAAAAGGCACAGGAAAAAAATGCCCAATGTGTGTTCAGAAAACAGCAGTTACTACAATTTTCAATGAGTGGGTCTCTGAAAGAACAGTTGTGCCGGCTGGACAGGAAAACTGAGACCTGAACTCCAAATGCTGAAAGAACGTCGTTCACTTCAAGGGAAACTGTTGCATGGATGGAAGGATCTCATTACTTTAGAAAGCAAAGTTAACATATTTTTGGGGAGGAAATTTACATCGCACTGTTATTATTATTTCAAAGGTCCCTGAAGCTCTGTTTTCCAATAAGCGTGTATTAGATTCTGTTGTGAATTCTTATTTCACTTTCTTAGAAGTAGTTGGATTTTTATGGCGTGTATTTGGAAATAGGCACAAAACAATATTTTCATCTTAACCTGGGATAAAAAATTAACATATAATTAATTTCACCTTGGTCATTGGTGAAAGTAGTCACCAAACTCCTTAAATTAAATTACTGAATTATGAGAATTATGCAAATTACTGGAGAAAAAGAGATTCTCAGGAATCCTGTATTCCTATCTTTCTATTGACAACTTAAGAGAAAAGTCTGTCTTTTGAAATTTCTTTTAAAAAAAGACAAAAATAATATAATCTGTGGGTCTTTTGAGTATAAACTATGCAACAAGAAGTATGCTCTTCTTTCTAAGAATGGATCTCTATTTTTTTGTAAATTTTAACCAAATAAGAAAATTCTGTTATTCCCTTCACTATGTCTTTGCAAGAACCATAAAATATCACTAAACAGGGAAATTTTTCATTATGCACATGGCTGATTTGAATGTATAAAATCTTTAATTATCCTCTAAATGCCAGTAAGAATGCACTTTTTTCACTATCTATTCAAGATTTTTTTTTATTCTACACATGAAATAACTGGAATTGTCTTTATATTTTTATATCTTTCAGTAGAAACTCCAATGTATTAAAGGCTTAACAAATACGGAAAGATGTTGCTGTATTTAATGATGGTTATCGTCTTTAGTTTTATGATTATAATAATTATTGATTACAGATAATAATTTCAAATGTATTCTTAAATATATATAATTATTTCTAATGTTGACTCTTTAATTAGTATATTTGCAGATCTTTTCTGAAACAAAATTCTATGCCTTTTCACAATTTTTTTCTCTCTTCTAGGGGTCCCCAGACTAAAAGTATTTTATTACAGTTTCTTATTTTAATTTTCCCACTTTAGATAAGGTGCTAAGAACAGCAACTAGATTACTTAGTGACGTTAGTCTATTTTAAGCGTGTAGGTGTGAGTTTAATAAAATAACTATTCTTAGTGGTGCACTGGTAATTTTGAAAACTACTTTATTTTAACTTGTGATTCTTGAGAGGATAATCTTTTCTATCACAAAACATAGTAAGTGGCTTAATGCAAAAAAAAAAAGTAAGACAAAAATTATGACTTGAAAATCATGAACTAGGAATAATTGTGGGCATAACCCATTTCTGATTTTTTGATCTTGAGCTAACTTGGCTGTTCCTACTAACCTGATCTTCCTCAATGCTTTAAAGGAATTTTCCTAATCTCATAAGTACATTCAACATATATGAATAACACAGGTGTACTTACAATAATTTTAATGAATTTAAAGGAAAAATACTGAGCACATTGCCTTAAAGAGTTTTGGTTAATGGCTTAAAGTATGCTATTTTTTTTTTTACAATAAATGTGGTCTATTTAAATTGAATTTCTGCCTAAAAAGTTAGTTAAATTTGCTTTCTCGTACCTAGAAGTGACATTAGTGTAACTATGGGAGGTACCAAACAGATTCAAAACAAAGTATAAAATAAAGAGGATACACAAAGCTTTTATTTAACTAAAGAATCATGCATAATAAAGCAGGGAATTTTATAGCAGAGAATAACATGAATTTATTCAGTGCTCTTGGAAGATTTTCATATATGTTTTTTCAACGGGATCTGTTCACACAAGACAAAAATTCAATTCAGTTTATTACCAGTTAGCATATCATCTCTAAATGAAGCTCATTGCGATCTAAAATGGGTCTTGGAAGGAGCTAATGAGCAAGCTCCTGCCTGGTATTGACAATTAATCAGGCATAAAAGCATTTAGGATCGGGAGACATTGACAAGCATGGAGGCTCATACAGACTTCAATGAAACATGATATGTGAACATATTTGTCTAATTGTATATCGGGTTTTTGCACAAATTCCCACCAAAACACTTAATTATCTACAGAGGTGATGCATCCGTTTCAGAGTCCGTAGGAAGCTTTTTGGTTTGCTGTAACCATATATAATGGGTTGAATGAAGAGTTATTAGGTTTTGTTCCCAGTTTTCCCACTTTAATTGCTATAGCAACCTGAAGCCAAAGTTGGATCATTGGATAGAGTAACTGAGCAATTAAAAGCAACGATCATTGTGCCCTGATAGAATTACCCCTGTCCCTTAAGGAAAAATAAATCAAGTATTTAAAATAATTGGAAATCTGGAATTTGAAAAGAAAGAAAAGAATTTTTTCACATTTAAATTAGGGAATTAGAAGTGAGTTAGTATTTATATTTCTCCTCTTAAAGTTTACAATTGAAAACATTCAAAACGTATATTGTATATCAACTTTGAACATATGAAATCAGTGCTTTGTCTCATAACTCATCAATTACTTACAGCTGATTTCACTCTGATATATAGAGAAAGGGAAATAAAGGCCTATAATACAGTTTTGTTCTTTTAAAAAATTCTTGATTAATTTTTTAATTTATATATGATATTTCAGGCACCTATATGGTTTATTTTGCTGATAGATCAAATTGTGGAATAATATCCACCCCCACTCTTTTTCCCCACAGGAAATTTTTAAAGTCTTCTCTCAATTTTTTTTTAAAATTTTGAATCTCTGCAACAATAAAGGGAAAACACAAACTTTATTATTTTAAGTTTTGTAGTTAAATTCAACTTTTCTCTTTTATTGAAAGTGAAATAGTTTCAGGTTTTTTTTTTTTTACTGCATTCCTTAGCTATAGTTAGGTTTATTGCTTTAGAAAATACTCATATTTTGTTCTGACTTGGTCTTTCTTAGTTTAGAAGCTTGCTTTTCTCTTTCAAAGAGGATCCAACAAAGAATGTTGCTTCCTTGGAAATTGGCAGGAAGGTCTCCAGCATAGTAAAGGAATGAAAGAGCAAGTTAACTCAAGGATAAAGCAGAATTAAGTAGAACAGAGAATTATACCAGGAAGGAAGGTGGAGGTAGTGGCTCAATGAATTAGGAACAATGGTGGAGGAAACTGAAAATTTAAAAAATGAATATTTTCCAGAATATAGAGAAAACAAGTGATAATGAATATTTAATACCACACTGTCTGGAAATCTGAACTTGCTAAAAAGATAAATTAATAGATACTTCTTTACTTTATAAAAGTTCTGAAAACATCATTTCTTTATAGATTTAGCTCCTATATTTCACTTGAAATAAGAGTACACGTGTTAAGAATAGTTAATACACTAAGTCTTTAAGATGGAAATGTATAGTTTATAAGAGAATGAACCATTTTAAACTCTAACATAGCCAGGAATTCTAACTTAAAGCTTGCTCTGGTGATCTGTCTTGATGTAGGCTTTATAAACATCCCAATAAAATATCAATGTTATTAATACAGATATAAAGAAAAACAGCGATGAAACTAAGATTCACGGCCAACCTATTGTCAAAATTTGAGAGGCACAGAACCCATGAAGTTGAAATGAAAGTCATATATGCATTTTTGCTTAAGATAATGTAAGTATGATAGTTTGAAGAAGATGCAGAGATTATTTTATTTATTACATGCAGCCTGAATGGCAACTCACAATTCATAAGAGGCATCAAAAAGGGAAAATTAAGCAGCTTTAATAAAATAGCTGGTGTGGTGCCTCTCTTCTCACTTCGTTCTCCCATTATCTTCTCCGTAACATTCATCCAAAAATAACCAAAGTAAACCGCAGAACAGAAGCAGAAAGGACATGCTCAGGTGAATTAACATTATAGGAAGTGGAAGTATTCCCTTCACATGGACCTTTGAAAGAGATTTTAGAGAATTGGTGGAATTTCTTTCTTAAATGTTTGCTAGAATTCACAAGTAAATCCAGCTGGGCTTGGTCCTTTCTGTTTTGGAAGGTTATTAATTATTGATTTCGTGTATTTAATAGATAGAGGCCTATCAGAATGTCTCTGTCTTCATGTGTGAGTTTTGGCAACTTGTGTCTTTGAGGGAACTGTTCCGTTTCATGTAGGTTATCAAACTTGTGGGCACAGAATTGTTTATAGTGTCACTTTATCATCCTTTTCATGTCCATGGAACCTGTAGAGATGTCCCATCTTTCTTTTCTGATATTAGTAATTTATGCCCTCTCTCTTTTTTTCCCCTTAGGCTGGCTAGAGGCTTACCAGTGTTTCTGATCTTTTCAAAGAAACAGCTTTTAGATTTGTTGATATTCTCTTTTTGATTTCCTGTTTTCAATTTTATTAATTTCTGATCTGATTATTATTATTTCTTTTCTAATACCATCTTCCCGTTCCCCTTCTCCCTTCCTCTCCTCCTCTCCTTCCCCTTCTTCTTCTCCTCTGCTTCCTCCTCCTCCTCTTCCTCCTGCTTCCTCTTTTAGTTTCCTAAAGTGGAAGCTTATATCATTGATTTTAAATCTTTCTTCTTTTCCAATATAGATCGTCAGTGCTATACATTTCCCTCTAACCACTGCTTTTGCTGCACCCACAAATTCTGATAATTTATATTTCATTTTCACTCACTTCAAAGTATTTTAAAATTTCTTCTGAGATATCTTTTATGATCCATGTGTTATTTATAGGTGTGTTGTTTAGTCGTCAAGCATTTGGGACTTTTCCAGGTGTCTTTCTGTTCTTGATTTCTGGTCTAATTCCATGTGGTCTATTGTATGATTTCTATTCTTTGGCATTTGTTAAGGTCTAGTTTATTGCCCAGAATGTGATCTGTTTTGTTCAATGTTCCAAGTCAACTAGAGAAGTATGTGTAACCTGTTGTTTGGATGATGTATCTATAGATGTCAGTTAAACCCTGTTGATTGATGTTGCTCTTGCGTTCCACTATTTCCTTACCAATTTTCTGCCTGCTGTAGCTGTAAATTTCTAATAAAGGGGTTTTTAAAAGTCTCCAACTATAATAATGAATTCATCTATTTCTTCTTGTAGTTCTGTCAGATTTTTCCTCACATATTTTGATGTCCTACTTTTAGACAAATATACATTAAGGATCATTATATCTTCTTGGAATATTGACCCCTTTGTTTCTATGTAATGCCCCCTTTACCCCTGATAATTTTCATTGCTCCGAAGTCTGCTCTGTCAATTTAACCTAGCTCTCCTGCTTACTATTAGCTGTGTATATAGTTCTCCATCCTTTTATTTTTAATCTATATGTGCATTTATATTTAATGTGGATTTTGGATAGACAACGTATTGTTGGCTTTTGTTTTTTTGTCTACTCTGACAGTCTCTGTTTTTAATTGGTGTTTTAGACTACTGATGTTCAAAACATTGCTACAGTTGGTTAGTATCTACATATTTGTTAGTTTTGTTTGTTTCCCTAGTCTTTTGTTCTGTTTTTATCTTCTACAGGTTTCCTGCCTTTTGTGACTTCAGTTAAACACTTTCTATGATTCCATTTTTCTCCTTTCTTAGCATATCAGTTGTACTTATTTTTTTTTACTTTTTCTAGTGATTGATCTAGAGCTTGTAATTAGTATTTATAATTACTCCAAGTCCATTTTCAAGTAACACTGTACTAATACATGAGTAGTGCAAATGGTCTAATAACAAAATATTTCTAATTCACCACTCCTGTTCCTGTCTCATTACATTTCACTTATACATAGGCATATGTCATTAAATACACTGTTGCTATTATTATTTTTAAACAAACTCTTATCTGATCAACCAAGAATAAGAAAAATAAATATTTTACTTTCACTTGCTCTCTCTCTGATGCTCTTCCTTTATTACATAGATCTGAGTTTCTGACCTATATCATGTTTCCTCTCTATAATGAAATTCTTTTAGCATTTCTTACAAAGCAAGTCCACTGACAGAAAATTCCCTGAATTTTCACTTGTCTGAGAAAGTTGATTTCTCCTTCACTTTTGAAAGATAAAATCACAAGGTTGATTTCTAGGTTGGTGATATTTTTCTTTTAACACTTTGAATATTTCATTAGAATCCCTTTTTGCTCTCATGGTTTTGGAGGAAAAATTGGTTGTAATTTTTATCTTTATTTCTTTATAAATAAGTTATTTTTTCTCTCTGGCTTTGTTCAAGAATTTTTCTTTGTTGTTGATATTCTTAAGTTTTAATATGGTATGTGTAGACAGTGCTGTTGGCATTTATCCTGCTGTCTGACATTAATCTGGGGGAAACCATCAGTCATGGATGGATATAGAGGCTGCGGCTGGTACTTCTCTTCCCCAACAAGGAAGGTTAGAGCACGCTGGAGTTGAGTATTTCCGTTCCCCCATGCGGAAGGCTAGGGCTGGGTGGAGTTCTGAATTTCCCCTTCTCCAGGTGGACTAGGTTTTCTTAAAACCCTTGCATGTTAGGCTCTGGTAAAATAGTTTCTCCTGAGAGTAGACATTCTTAAGAAGAACGGAATGCAATTTCATGTTTCCAAATGGTTAGTTTTCCCTCTTCCCTTGCCAAAAGCCCAAGGGGATTATTCTCCGATATTCACTGTAAAAACCTGGAGCTCCTGGAGATAAAACTCACAAAAGTGTGAGGGCTCATTGTGACTGGATCCCCAAGGAAATTTTAACTGTCAGATTTGTCTATATCAAGACTCTAGCAATTAGTCCATTACAGTTTAGTTTTTCCTACACCCTGGAACTTGTTCCCACAAAAGTTTTTGCTCATGAGCTTCTTTCCAGTAAGTTGTAATTCTGTATACCTGCTTATATGTCTCTCTGATCTGTGCATAGCAATTTTCCCTGTGACCTCACTTATCTGACAAATCAAAATGTGTTATTTTTTCTGTTTGTTCAGTTTTATAATTGCTGGTCAAAGAAGAGTGGTGATTTATACTTCCTTATATGCTGGAAGGGTAAACTTTATTTTGTAGGCTTCATTTTTTTCCCCTAACACATGCACATCCTCCCCCATCATCAATATCCTACACCAGAGTGGTGCAATTGTTTCAAATATATGAACCAACATTGGTAAATCATAATCAGCCAAAGTCCAGAATTCAATAGGGTTCATTCTTGCATTTGAAATGCTATCAGTTTTGACAGATGTACCTTAACTTGGATCCACCATTAGGGTGACTACAGATAGTTTCATTGCCTAAAATTCCTCTATTCTCTACTTATTTATTCTCCCTCCCCCAAACCCAGGATAATTACTGATTTTATAAAATTTGCCCTTTTTTCAGAAAGTCAGATACTTGGAATCATACACATATGGCCCTTTCAGATTGGCATCTTTCACTTAGGGATTTGCACTTAAGACTCCTCTATGTATTTTGGTAGTTTGATAGTTTATTTCTTTTTTAGTGCTGAATAATATTCCATTGTCTGGATATATCACTGTTTATGTAATCATTCACATTTTGAAGGATATCTTGGTTGTTTCCATGTTTGGGAAATTATGAGTAATGCTGCTATAAACATCTATATTTATATATTTGTGTGGTCATAAGTTTTCAATTCATTTAGATAAATACCAAGGAGCACAATTGTTGAATCACATGGTATGGGTATGCCCAATTGTAAGAAACTGGCAAACTGTCTTCCCAAATGGTTATACCATTTTGCATTTCTACGAACAAAGAAGAAGAATTCCTATTGCTCTGCATTCTTACTAGCATTTGGTGTTATCAATGTTTGAAATTTTGGCCATTCTAATAGATCTGTAGTGATATATCTCATTATTTTAATTTTCATCCCCCTAATGACTAACGATATTAAACACTTTTCATGTGGTTATTAACTTTTAGATACTTTATTTGGTGAAATTTCTTTCGACTGTTTTTTTGCCATTTTTTGACTAGGTTGTTTGTATTTTCATTATTGAGTTGTAAGAGTTCTCTGTAAACACTGGATAAAAGTCTTACATTGAATATATGTTTTGTAAATATTTTCTTCCAGTCCATTTCTTGTGTTTTCATTTTCTGTGTGGTATCTTTCCAAGTGCAAATTTTTGAAATTCTGATGAGGTCTAGTTTATACTTTTTTAATTAAATGGATCATGCTCTCAATTTGTTTAATTAATATATTACTAATGTTTATTTGTGTGTATATATACACATATTTATACTATACATACATTTGACCCCTTAACAATGTGGGGGTAGGAGTGCCAACACTCCATGCAGTCAGAAATCTGCGTATAATTTATATTCAGCCCTCTTAAGTCATGATTCCATGAGTCATGTCTATGACTCCTCTGTAACTGTGGTTCCACATACATGGATTCAACCAACCAAAGATTGTGTAGTATTTACTACTGAAAATAATTATGTGTAAGTGGCCCTGTGCATTTCAAACCTGTGTTGTTCAAGGGTCAACTTTATAAATCTATCTACTTACCTTTCTACCTGACCTTTCAATCAACCTATGCCAGTAACACATTGTTTTTAATAAGTGTAGCTTTATAGTAAAATTTGAAATCATCAAGTTAAAGTTCTCCAGCTTTGTTTCCATTTTTAAAAGTCGTTTTGCATAAGGTTTAGGATCTGTTTAAAAATTCTTCAAAAATTGTGCTGTGATTTTGATAGGTGTTACATTGAATCTGTACATCAATTTGGGAAGAACTGTCATCTTAATATAAACTGTCTTCTAATCCATGGACATGGAAAGTCTCTCTAAGGTTTTATAATTGTCAGTTTACAAGTCTTATGCTGTTTTGTTAAATTTAATACAAATTATTTCATGATTTTATGCCACTGTGAATGGAATTGTATTCTTAATTTTGGGTAGTGATCCTTACTTATATATAGAATTACAGTTGATTTTTGTATAGTAATCTTGTTTTCTGTGATCTCTGTCTATTTGTTTATTAGTTCTCATAGTTTTTTTATTTTAATTTTTATTATTGTTGTTGGATTCCTTAACCTTTTATGTACAAGATAATATCACCAGTGAGTAATGATAGTTTTATTTCTGTTTTCCAGTCTGAATATTACTGCTTACGTTGTCTGATTTTACTGGATAAAACCTACAATACTTTATTATTGATGTTAGACAACTTCCAAATCCTACCATCCCCCTTTTCCTTTTGTTCAACATTAGTGCAAGCAGATAAGAAAGTGCAGGTACTCTCCTTCGTGATACTGATGGAGAAGTTCATCAAATGATGCAGGAATACCCACCCCATCTCAGTAAAACCCAGAAGTGTTTACACCTCTCTTTGCTCAGGCCTCTTTCAGACTAGATTCAATGCTACTACTCACCCCAGAAAGTCTCAGTATGTGCTAAGTCTCTTCATAGTCTCTTGGTGTGTGTAGTAGCCTGAATAATGGCCTCACAAAGGTATCGTGTCCTAATCTCTGGAAACTGTAAACATTACACTTAAGGAGAAAGTCTCTTTGTGGATGTGATTAAGCTGATGTTTCTGAAGTGGTCAAATTATCCTGGATTATCCAGGTGGACACTAAATCATATCACAAGTGTCCTTATTAGTAAGAGGAAGAGGAAGAGTCAATGTAGCCAGGAGAGAATAATGAACATGCACAGAGGAGAGGGCAATGTGATGGCGGAGGTAGAGACAGGCATGACAGATCCACAAGCCAAGGGACGCCAGCAGGCACCAGAAGCTTGAAGAGGCAAGAAATGGATCTTTTGCCAGAGCTGCTGGAGGAAGCAAAGTCCTACCAACACCTTGATTTCCTCCCAGTGATACAGACTTCAGACTCCTGAAATCCTGAAATGTAAGATAATAAACATATTTTATTTTAAGCCACTATGTTTGTGCTAAATTGTTCCAGCAGCCACGTGGAATTAGTACATGTGTGTGGCATGATCCATCTCAATTTGTGAGAGCGGTAAATCTCGCCATCCAAGGGGCAACCACAAAACATATGCTAAGTAGATGAGGGAAAGAGGATATCTTAGTCTTGTTTCTGGTCTTTTGTCTGTATTTACAAGGGATATTGGTTTTCTTTTCTCATGGTGGATTTATCTGATTTGGTATCAGGATGACACTGACCTCATAGAATGAACTGAAAGTTTTCTTTCTCTTCTGGTTTTTGGACATCTTTGTGAAGTGTTGATATTAATTCTTCTTGAAATGTTTACCAAAATTCACCAGTGAAACCATCTGGTCATGAACTTTTCTTTGTGAGAAGATCTTGACTTGCTGATTCAACTTATTAATGTCTCATGGATATATTCCTTCGGACAGTTTTTCTGCCCCTTTCTCTCTCTCCCCTGGGACTGATGTTGCATGTATGTTGTTATGTGGTGACCCACAGATTTCTGAAGCTCTGTTTATTTTCTTACATTTTTTCCTTTAGTAATTCAAATTAAAAGAGGAATAACTCTACATCTCTCTACTACTTTGATTATTCTTTTCTCTGCAGCTCAGATACGGTATTGACCCTCTCTAGTGAATTTTTAAATTAAAATTCTTTTTCTTCTCATCTCCGAAGTTCTTTTGGTTATGTTTAAAAACATTGTTTTTGTCTTTTTATTGATATGGCTAATTTTGATGAATCATCACTACTGTGTTGTTTAATTTTTTAGATATGATTTCCTTTAGCTCTTTCACATATTTTTAATAAGGGATTTAAGGTCTGTGTCTAACACATCAAACATCTGGACCTTCTCAAGAGAACTATGTATTTTCTGCTTTGTGAGGGGACAGTCTCTCCCATTTCTTTGTCTGTCTCGTAATTTTTTTTTTGCTTAACCTGAATACTTTAGGTAATATGATATGGAACTTTGAAAATCCTATTTCTTCCACTTGGTATTATTTTTTTTGGCAGTGGTTAGTTTGTTTAGTAAATTTTCTGGGTGAATTCTATTATGCCATAGTCCCTGCCATATGCAGCCATTGAAGTCTTGGCTTGGTTAGCTCAGTGGGCAGATAAAAATCGGTGAGAGACTTCCTTCATTAGCTCAATCCTCTAAGTTTCTTACCCTTTGTCAAGAGACCCTGTGTGTGTTGGGGCATCATTTCCACTATGTCAGTTTAAAAGTCTGCCTTAGCCTTCACTCCCTCCTTGTGCAGGGACACAGGTTAAGACCAGGAAGTGAACAGTGCTCCCAGGTCCCTGGGCACCCATACAGCACTCCTTGCATGTGCACAGGGACTTCTATGGCCGCCTACCTCCACAGGAATGCATTAGAGCTTTATAAAGCACCCTATGAACATTTTGTTTTCAATTTTTTTTATTTAATTTTGTTGAGTTATAGTCAGTTTACAATGTTGTCTCAATTTCTGGGATACAGCACAATTTTGTTTTCAGATCTTCTTTTAAAATTTTTGACTGGTTTTTTATTTGCCCTTACTAAGCAATTAATGGACTTTTAAAATAAGTGAAATTATAAATTATGTATTCTTACTTCTTCTTCTTCCATTCAATATCATGTCTAAGGTTTATTCAAGTTTTAGCATGTATCAGTATTACAGTCCTCTTTATTGTTGGATAATATTCCATTGTGTGGATATACCAATGTGTTTATTAGTGTTGGACATCTTAACTAAATCTCATCTTTTCACTATAATACATAATGTGAAAAACATCTTTGTACAAGTTTTTGTGTGGACATGTATTTTTATTTCTTTTCATTCTTAGGAGGGGAATCGCTGGATCATAGGGTAATTCCATGTTTAATATTTTAAGGAAATGCCAAACTGTTTTAGGGCCAGTTTACATGCAGGTGCTAATTTCTCCACTTCTTCACTAGCACTTGTTATGGTCTACATTTTGGTTACAGCAATTCTGCGAGGTGTGGCACAGCGTCTCTTTGTGGTTTCATGTGCATTCACTTAATGACTAATGATGTTAATTATCATTTCATGTGCTGATTGTCCTCTGCATGTCTTCTTTGGACAAATTTCTATTAAATTATTTTACCCATTTTCTAATGGGGTTGTCTTTTTATTGAGTTCTAAGAGCTCTTTATATATCTAGGTAAAAGTCCTGATACTAGATAAAACTAGATATAAATTACTGACAAGGGACTATGTTTTGCTCAGGCTGTTGCATTTCTAAACAAATGTTGCTGATTTGAATTTTGAGAAACACCCTGGAAATAAGGCTTTCCCTCTTGAGCAAAGTCTAAATCAATTCTGCGAGGTATGGCACAGCATCTCTTTGTGGTTTCATGTGCATTCACTTAATGACTAATGATGTTAATTATCATTTCATGTGCTGATTGTCCTCTGCATGTCTTCTTTGGTCAAATTTCTATTAAATTATTTTACCCATTTTCTAATGGGGTTGTCTTTTTATTGAGTTCTAAGAGCTCTTTATATATCTAGGTAAAAGTCCTGATACTAGATAAAACTAGATATAAATTACTGACAAGGGACTATGTTTTGCTCAGGCTGTTGCACTTCTAAACAAATGTTGCTGATTTGAATTTTGAGAAACACCCTGGAAATAAGGCTTTCCCTCTTGAGCAAAGTCTAAATCAATTCTGCGAGGTGTGGCACAGCGTCTCTTTGTGGTTTCATGTGCATTCACTTAATGACTAATGATGTTAATTATCATTTCATGTGCTGATTGTCCTCTGCATGTCTTCTTTGGACAAATTTCTATTAAATTATTTTACCCATTTTCTAATGGGGTTGTCTTTTTATTGAGTTCTAAGAGCTCTTTATATATCTAGGTAAAAGTCCTGATACTAGATAAAACTAGATATAAATTACTGACAAGGGACTATGTTTTGCTCAGGCTGTTGCATTTCTAAACAAATGTTGCTGATTTGAATTTTGAGAAACACCCTGGAAATAAGGCTTTCCCTCTTGAGCAAAGTCTAAATCAAGTCAGAT
Organism: Vicugna pacos; assembly: GCF_048564905.1. Classification (NCBI taxonomy): domain Eukaryota; kingdom Metazoa; phylum Chordata; class Mammalia; order Artiodactyla; family Camelidae; genus Vicugna; species Vicugna pacos. Next base: position 4,292,592 of record NC_133014.1, on the reverse strand, counting down.
GATGACAGTGCCTTGTAAATGGGAATTTTCCAGAATGGAGCTCCAAGCCGGATGAAATAGTGACCCTGCTTTGGGGGCAGACACCTTTTGGGGAATTCTGTAGTGTTCTGCCCCCTTCAGTGGCATGAGGCTGCTGGCTTTTACAACTCCAGCAATGGTGAAGCTAATGATTTTCAAGTCTCCAAGTTTGTGGGAGGAGAGGGGAAGTGATCAAGCCACTGACCCTGCTGGTTTTCAACAAAGTTAAACACCTTTTCTTTAATTAATACTCATCAGAATGTTGCAGGTCCTTGGTTAAATTTCTGGAGATGGAAAAAGTTTAATTTTGACTTTTTTGGCCAAAATTTCAGTGTTTTATGGGGATGTGGATTTACAGAGGTCCTCACTATTCCATTCCAGAATTTCTCCCAAATTGGAGTTGGCTGTAACAAACTGATTTTAGGTAAAGTATTGCAATTTAATCAGGAGAAATAGCAAATTAGGCCATTTTTCATGTTCTAACTAACTTTGGCAAGTCAAACATTTCTTCTATAGTCGGAATTACTGGTTTCCCTCAAATTTGCCGATCTTAATCTAAAGTGGTGTGAAGTACAAAATAAATGGTGAATACAGAGCTAGCAATGCCACCTGCGAACACGTTTATGGACATTGTTATAAATAACAAAGACAGTTCACTGGTATACTCACTTTCCTTTGAATGGCTCAACTACTGGTATGCATTTTTCTAATTATGAAATATTCCAGCTCCCTGAAATACAGTGTACAATTTGATAACTCATAAACCATCACCAATCTTAAGAAATTAAATACTGCCAGTCCTTTCATTTCTATGACTTAATAATCCTATTAAAACCAGGTCCCCATCTTTTCCTGAAATTCCTATTTCCTAAATTCTTATTTTCATAAGAGAAACTCGTTTCTATTCTAATAAATAAACCCAAGTAGGAAAGAGAGCTAAGATTAGTGATACTTTTCATAAAACTTTGTATAATTGATGACTAAAAATATTAGTGATATTTCCAATCATTTACTGTATTTCCAGCATAAATTATTGTACCAACAGTGATGATGGGGTCTTAGAAATTCTACACTATTGAAAAGCAACAGTGCTCTTATCCACATTCGCACACACTGAAAATATCATTTGGGTGAGTTTTTGATTTATGAGGGCAGAACAGAACTTCAAATGAGTAACAAGAGGAAAATTCCTGCTACATGAGTCCATATCTGTTTTTAATATTATAGGAATTCATTTGAATATGTTGCTTTTGTTCCATAATCCCCCAAACTAACATTTGTATCAAAGTTACCTGATGAAATAACTACAGGACACTGTATAATGGAAATGACTTTCTATATTTTCATCCCTTCTCCAGGGAATTTTAAAGAATTGCTGAATCAAGTTCATGGTTTTAACTAGAAACACAAGTACTCACTCATTCCGAACAAATGAAAACCAAAGACGTAATTACAGCTTTCACCATGGTGCTCTTTATACATAATCTGTAAGAAAACTTTCTATCATTTTAGCAAAAAGTGTCTCTGCAAGTCACTTTTATATCATGGATATTGCTGGCAATAATGAAAATAACATGTTGATTTCAGTCTTGTTATGTCCATCATATTCATTCTTTTACTTCATGAGAAACCTAAGATTTGATGAGTTTCACATATTTTTTTATAGACAAATCATTGCTGACAGAGCCGTGGCCTGTTATTTGGTTCTGCTCATTCAGATATTGGCAACGAGTTTCTTTCAGTGATTTCTTGTGCTTCTGAGAAGCCAAGGGAAGAGGAACAGATTTTTGGTTTTTTTGCCTTATTCACAATTATAGTCCCAGTGTGGCTCTCCTTTACGAAACAGAATAGGTCTGCTTGTAAACTCGGATAGCTGGATTAGCATTCGGCTCGGAAGAGGAGGAGTCCCAGGGTTGGTGAACGTAGAGGTGGGGAAGGAAGGGGAAACCGTCCAGAGAGCAGACCCTTCAGAGGACAGAATCCTCCACAGTCAGAATCTGCAGGTACTGGCCTGAGGAGAATATGGACTCTCCTCTCTGTACTTGGGGAGGGGTTTTCTGGGTCAGCACACACACCAGAAGAAACTTTCATAAAGACGTCTGCATGCTGGTGACTTCCAAATTAACATCTTGCCCCTGGACCCTTTTCCTTGACCTCCAAATGTTCCCATCCATTTTTCAGCTTGGTAAGGGATAGTTAATCATTTCAAACCTAACACTTTAAAAACTGAACTCCCAATTCCTGCCACTTACTCTGGCCATTAAATGAGGAGTGATTTACTATCCCCTCATTCCTCATGCTCTCCCTACCCAGCCTGCCAGCTGCTGCCACCAGCTTGGCTTTCTAAATATCGTCAGTATCCAAGCATCTCTCTTCACCTTCGCTGCTGCCACCCAGGCTCAGACCCTCCAAGGCTGTCTTCTCTTCCCCTTTTATCATCTGTTTTAAAAATAGTAACCAGGAGGATGTTTTTGAGACCTGAGTCGGAGCGTGTCATTCTTACCCTCAGAACACTCCAGCCACCCAGCCAATGAGCTGGAGTGTTAACCATGACCCACAAGACCCGTCCAGACCTCGCCCATTGCTACTTCTTTGACCTCAGCACCCAGCACTCCCCTTCTTTCTCACTCTCCTGGAGCCACTCAGACCTCCTGGCTCTTCCTCAGGGACATCCAGCCCGTCCCTACCTCAGAGTCTTTGTAAGTATTATGAACTTTGCCTGGAACCTTCTTCCTCCAAACATCCATGAGGCTCCCTTCACTTCCTAAAGGTCTCTGTTCAAATAGCACCTCCCACTGAAGCCTCCTCTGATGACTTTCATGAAATGAGCTCACCTTCCCTGCTTCACTGTCCGTCTTAGCCCACTTTATCTTTCGCCATACATGGTTATTTCATGCATCACCAAGAAAGAAAGTGCATTACCAAATAAATAGTGAAATAATTCTTTCCTTACTTACAATTTTTATTTTGATTATACTAAAATAACTATTTTAGGCTTATTTAAGCCTAGATATTTATCACCTAACCACCTTTTCTACATACAAAAAAATGAAAAGTTCAATAAAAGCAACTGAGTTACTTAAAACTTCTTCGCATTAAGAAGAAGTGAGCTGTCTGTACCCATGTATTTCCACGCACTGTCATTCTCTATACTTTCCAGAGATGGGTACTTTTCTTTTCTTAAAATAATGTTCCATTCTTTGTTTGGGTTTTTTGTTTGTTTGTTTTCCTCTTGGCTAATGATCTCTATTGTGGTTTTAATTTTTTTTTTCGCTTTTGACTAAAGTCCAATGCCTAAATTTGTCACTCAAACTCATTACTTTGAAGAACTTTTTAAAAAGAAAATCTCCTCCAAGGAATTTGGCAATATTCTCTGCGTGAAGGGAAACTGCTCCCCCATGGTGCCATGGAGATCTTGCACGGATCCATAGATGTGTGCACACAGGCTTTCCCTCCAAGTTATCTGAGTGGACGGAGCCCCGTGTGATATCTCAGGAGCGAGAGAGGATGAGAGGCTTCTGATCCTCTGCCCCAAAGCCACCTTCCATCTGCTTCCCTGTCTCCCCTGGGATGCGGCCTTGGAGCCATTTCTCATTGCTTCTCCGGTTTCTGCTCCACCTCTCCAGGGAGGGCGGCAGACTAACTGCTCAGCTGAATTCTAGAATGCACTCAGAGCACCAAGATCTCCCACAAATCACCTGGGACTATCTTCTGGCCCTTCAGTTTTGGGGTTGCTTTTTTGGTTTGTAGGACAAGGACCTCAGGGAGCTGGCGCCTCTGCCTGCCCTTCCTTTCGCTGTGCACGTCAGTGGTGATCTGTGTGAATCTGAAAGTGCTTCATGTCTCCACTGCCGGAATCAGACCTCGGCCTTGGCCTTGGCCTTTGCCTTGCCTGGTATTGTGGGCTTGACGCTGCCTCAGTTGGATCGTTTGATCTGAATGCATCCAATGTCTTTTGCACACATCTCAGCTGGAACAAAAACACGAAACATAATCTTCATTCATATGTTGATGTCTTCCTTTTCTCAGCCATATATAGCACATGGTTAATGCACTGCGAGAAAATGAAGAACTCAGGAGAAGATCATTGGTTTCTGATGATAAGTATTTGTTTAATGTATGCCCCGATGCTCTGTATCTGTGCCTTTTCATGTAAAAATAACTTTCATTTCAATGTCATGTCATAATATTTTTACATGGCAGGTAAACACAACATGGACATAATTCACAGAATTCTACAGAAATGTTGAAAATAGGAAAACCTATAATCAAGTGACGCATCACAAATGCCACCTAGACAACAGTGAACGTAAGGTGCCTGCAAAGATGTTAAGTATGAACCATGATAGCACATCTTAGAGATGTCAAATGAGGTGCTGACCTGTTTGCTTGTTTGTTTAGTGTCCATCCCCCACCCCTGGGATGACAATTTGATGAGGGGAGGGGCTTTTGTGAGGTTATTCACTATTCATACCTCCAAAGCCCAGAGCGTGGCTGACATATAGTGCGCCATTGAAAATGCTTTCTGGAAGGAAGGAAGGGTGGGCTCTGTTCAGCATTCATGTTGGACTGCAAGTCATATGTTGGCCTGTTCCTTTTACCTTCAGTTGGTTTCCGGATTCTCCTTGGTAATTGATAGCTAACAACTTAAAAAAAAAAAAAAACTCAACTGCAAACAAGGTTGAATGGAAAATACAAATCAAAGTAGCTTAGGAAGGCTCATAGAGAAAGAGAATATCATTTTTAAGATGACAGAAATGCAGATAAACGAAGAAGACTGACCTAATTTCTATTGCCATCTGTCTTGCGGACCCAAATTTCTCAGCCTTTCATGACTCACTCAGCTACTTTCAGGGTCATTCAGGTCACTCTTCTCAAAAATGTCGTAATTTAAAGTCCCATTTCCAGAATATACTTTTTCTTTGTCTTCTCAGATCCCTCAGTTCCCTTCTTGTTTTGCAATATTCATAGACTTCTTATTGTCTCTAACTGCTAGTTTTCTGCTAAAAGTAGACTCTTGTGCCTGCCCTTATAAACTGAGGTACCAAATACCTTTGCACACACATCTTTACAAGTCAGACATATATACAGCTGTGGGCAAGAAGACGCCAACTTAAACATGCAGTTTGACATGCTCGTAATAAATGCGTGTGCATTTAGGCGCAAGGACTTATTTAGAAAAGGCTCAACTAGGAAGTGCTTAACCTTTGAGCAACTCAGGTGGTTGAAAAGAGATTTGGGGGGCCTATAAACTTTATGTGAATGTTAACTGTATAAATTTGAGTCAAAAGAAAAAGGAGGGGTGAGCTTTGTAAGAACACTATAAAATTTTACTGTTCTCTACTGTGGGACCTGTCTCGGTATTCCCTTTATTTCCTCTTGTTTCCTGAAGCCAGAGTGCAGGGCTGTTTCTCGAAGATGCTCAATGATGAGAGAAAAATTCCCAAATAGACAACTTAGAGTGGTCAAAAAGGGAGTCGAGGAAGAAAGCTACATGCTTAAATATTCCGACTCTTTAAAGATCAATTTTTTTCAATTTTCTGTAGGCCTTCCGTGTTGATGATGTTACAACTCGTCTTAAATGATGAAGTGCCCAGGATTCCAATGACTTTCCAGACATTGTGCATCATACTGGCTAAACTGTAATAACTGGAAATACAGGCCATTCATCATATGCACATATACTTACTATGATATCATATACATACATTGTCTAGCACTAGCAGGCACTGATAGTCACCTTTGATGATGGTGAAGTGTCATTAATTTAAAGCATTGTGTTTTCATGTTTATTTTATATTAGACAAAACTATCAACACAGTGATGTGAAGATTGGCACCAATTGCATTAAATACCCTAATGCAATTTTACCTCCTAATTAATTTCACTTAAATTATGGTTTAGCTGTAAATATTAAGTTCCAGAGGGTCTCATATCAGGTCAATCTTGTAAACTATCCTCTTAACTATAATTTAAAACATAAGTATAAACAAATAGAGAGTCCGTTTCAATTTTTAAAAATTGTTCTGTTTTGAAAATAAGCAATTATAGGCAATTTCCTCCATGTGGCTATTTAACTCATTTACGTAAAAGTATTTCAATGTTTCTTTGGTTTTGCCATGAAATCTCATTACCATTTTTACATTTTACAACTTTCAATGTATAAAAATGAGTCTTGGAATTTGAAAATAAAAGTTGTGCAAATAGGAAAAAAAAGATATAGAATATGTAAATAAAAGGATGAAAAAATGCAATAATGAGTGAAAAGAGTCCTTTTTCAGTCTACCCCTCTTTATGCCAGAAATACTGAGATTCAGTGAGTAAACAACACACGTTCCTAACAGCAGCCCAGAATTTTGGGGAGAAAGGCCTAAGGTTTATCAACTTAATTATTTAGCAAATTTGGAAATTTAACTACTCACTTACTTAACTAATATTTGTGGAATATCAACTTAGTATTGGGCAACTGATAGAACTGGAGAAGCAAAAAGGAACAAGATATGTTTTTGGATCACAATCTAATCATAGTCTATACATCTGAGAAGTTCTGTGGGGACGTCAATACTGTTTCTAGAGAATCCGTGCTTACTGTCCTGGAGCACACCTCTGTTTCCCGAGGAACACAGCGCTACTGCCACGTGCAAACTTGCGTTCATTACTGAGAGCATCCTGGGAGGGGAATCACGTGCTCATTTGAGGTCTGTGCCCAGTCAACCAAAGAACCACTGGAAAATCATGCTGTGCAAAGGGAGACCAATTTAGGAGAACAGGACTTTTAAGATCGTCCAATTTCCCTGAAACGACTTTTATTCATTTTACACTTTCTGCCAATTAATTGTACTTAGGAAACTTCCTGTGTCGCTCTGAGCAATTGGATTCATCTTTCTGTTCTCATTTTGTTTTTTTAAATGGTTATTTCCATTGTCCAAATGAATCTTTATAATCACATTACAACTGTTTCACTAAAAGTATTCATTCAGTCTTCATTCAAACAAAATGAGCCCCTGTGATCTCCTCTTAAAATATCTTGCTCCTTTTCTTCATCACACAGTTGAAATGCTGTGTTTATTTGATGATTTATTTAAAAAAATATACTCCATTGCAAATATAAGTTCCATGAGTTCAGATACCATGTATCTTTTCTTACCATTGTATTTTCAGTGTCTATCTCTGTGTACATTGTACAGAAAAGATGGAATAGCTCTTTGTTCAGTAAATAAGTGAGTTCAATGTGCATTCATTTTTCACTTGCAGCCTGTTAAGTACTGTTGATTTACAAAAATGAATAAGATCAAGGTACATGTGTTGAGGAGCTCATGTTGTGTATATCAGTGTGTCAGTGCAGGCATAGATTTCTCTACCAGGCATTATGGTAACACAGAAAAGGGACTAACTCAAATTTATATTGTAGTAAGCCACCCTTAGAAATGGTTTATTTTTAATGTAAATAAAAATAAATAATATTTCAATCAAATAGTAGTAACCCAATAGATAACAAGTCAATCATCTTGTTATTTCTCAATTAAAAAAAAAAACTGCCATGAATTTTCTTTTCCAGATGAAGTTTAGAAATTGCTTGTCACTTGCATTAAAAATATTTCTGTTTGAATTTAATTGAGGTAGGCTGAACTTATAGAGTATCTTGAGCATTGAAGACTTCAATATTATATCTTTCTTTTTTCTAATAAAGCATGACTCTAAATTATTTTATTTATAAGATTCTTTAAAATCCTGTATAGATGCTTTAAATATATTTGAACATTTTTAATTAAGTTTATCTGTAGATATTTTGTAGTTTGTGCTGCTCTGATAAATCAAATTCTTTATACATAAGTTTCCTACTTAATTATTCCTGGAGAAACTGAATTTTTAATGTTGACTTCTATGGAGAGTCCTTACTGATCTCTCATATCCAAATAGATTTTCAGTGGTTTCTATTAGAGTTTTCACTCTTTTAAAGTATCCTATCCTATGATCCAAAATAGAGACAGTGTATCACTTTTATTCCAATTTTTATATCATAGTTTTTCTTTTTTTCTTATCATATTGCATTGTCTAAGACATCTGCTACAATTTTGACTGGTATTGGTGACAAAAATTTCCTTATATTTCTTTTTTTTATTTAAAAATATTTTTAATTTTAACTTTACTCATGACTTTGATGATGTTTTTTTTATGGCTGTTTTACTAAAATTGAAGATGTTTCCTTCTATTTTTATTGTTATGAGTGCTCATCTTAGAGGGGAAATAAACTAAATTGCTGATCTTATGTGTCTATTAATATTATTATTCCATCTTTTAACTTCTTATGTGAAATAAATCACTAATTTGAACTCCTTTTGTACTTTTAGCATAAATTATACATTTTTATAAAATTATGTTTAATTTTTGCAATTATTAATCACATTAATATACTAGTTGTCAATCTTGATTAGACAGAACAGTAACCGTATCTCAGAAAATAAACAGATACTAATGGGGAAAATTAATTTAATTTATCTTTTCTTCTGATTTACTCTGTTACTTTATTTTCTGCCTCTTAGTCTATTTTTGAATAAATAGCAATCTAGGCAAATGTGCTGAAATATGTAACATAACATTTTAAGAGCTGTATTCAGAATCAGTGGAAAATATTTTGAGTTCTCCAGTGTTACTAATTTTTATTAAGTTAATTCTTTTTTCTTTTCAAAGTAAGATTACAAGGTGTTTCTGATCCTATTCAGGAATAAAAGAATCCTTACTGGAAATTTTATATTTTTTGTTTCTTCCTTTTCTTCTTTCTCTCTTTCCTTTCTTTCTTCTCCTTTATTTCCTTCCTTCCTCTTTTCTTCTTTCCCTCTCTCTGTCCCTGTCCCTCCATTATTTACTTTCCTAGGATAATGATGACTTTGCTTTGAACTGACCACACTCTACCCTCCAGTTCTTATTGTAATTAGTGGAATGTATTTTCATGATGGATGGCCAAGAAAGAGGCATGGGTGTGTAGTCTCTGAAGATGGAGTACAGCACATCCAGCTGGCTCACTGGAATTGATGAAACAGGAGCAGCTTGTAAACATCCAGGCTAAATGGCCACAGAGAAGCAATATTGTTCTGAACAGAAAAATTGTACTGAATGAATTGTCATAACAACCTCATATGCATTAGGCACTATGTTAGGCAGTAGCAAAACAAAAGAGAAAAAGACTCAATTCCAGTACTCAACGAACTAACAGCTTTTTAGGGAGGCCTTACATGTACTCAGAGACGTATTACAAACTAGAAGGTGTTAGATGTATATAGAAGCTTATTTTGGTGTAAAACTAAAGATGACATGACCTATGGAAATTAGGAAAGTTTCCACAGTGTTGCAGGCATTTCATCTAAGTCAATTGTAATTATGTTTAGTAAGTTTATTTGACATCATCTACTTTAAAATTTATTTTTAAGTTATTAAACACAATTGAGCTACTTAGTTAAGACATTTGCATTTATGTACACAGATAATCATTTCTTTATTATTTATCATTGTGATCATTCACCCATTAATGCAGGTCATTCACTCCATCAATATATACTGGCCGCCTCTTACGTGCCTTAGTGGACTTGATAAGAAGCTAACCAGACTGAGTCCCTGACTGCAGGGAGTTTACAGTCTAAGTGGGATGAATAAGCTTCAATCAAAATCTCTCAAATAAATGTCCAATTAAAAGAGAGAAGGGCAAACTCATTTGCAGCCTAAACACTTGGTCATTGATTATGTAGCCTTGGGAGTAAGCACGGGGACATGAAGGACACGGGCCAAGGAGGAAGCAATGAAGTGATGCCCCAGTGGAGATCTAAATGTTCGGGTCAAGGGAAAGTGGAGAGGAGCTCCCGGGGCGCCTGTCCTGTGGCTGGAATGGAACTACTCTTGAGGATAAGAAAAGGTGGAGGCTTTACGAATGGATGATGTGCAGTAATAAGTGGGGAATTCAAGTGACTTTTGCTCTCTGGGCTTTGCAGCCCATTTTAAGGATTCCTTCTTGAGAACAATGGGAAAACTCTGAAGGGCATTTAAGTGTGGGAGAAAATGACTGATTTCCAGGTCTGCGTCGTAGCAAGTGGATTTAGTGTTTTCTGTTCTTCCAGCATCTCCAGAGCTACTTCCCTGGATTAAATTCCTTCTTGCAAACGGTCTGGCATGGATACTTGATGACACAGTGGGTAACATTTATTTGATGCTTTCTATCTTGCTGAAATTTTCTTAAGTACTTTACTTATATTATTTCATCTTCCCCAAAACTGTATGGATTAGTACCTATTCATGCCCACATACCAAAAATGTGGGAACTCCAGCACCAAAAAGTTAAGTAACTTATCTAAAGTCACACAGCCATAAGATCTGTGTGTTAATTTGGACTTCTAGCATCATTATTATTTTGTATTTGATGTTGTTTTGATCTTTTTTCTAATGGCTCATTAGTTCTACTTTATTTCGTCTCAAATTCTATCAGAAGTAAATGGAATTAAAATATGTAATATATAAACATTTCAAATTAAATGAGGTTTTTTAGGGTTTTGGTATTTTCCTCTATTTTCCAATATTTTAGGGATGCAGTAGTGTTGTGATGAATACAGTTTTACTTGCATCTTTATTTAAGTGAGATATCTGAACACTTTAGATCTGAATCTTTACATTTAAAGTAAAGCACCTTAGGTAAAACATTTTTTGGTCAGAACTATCTTGATGAATTTGTGGATCTCAAAACGGTGAGATCAAAACGTGCGTTTATCACTTTTTAATTTGTATGTATTTAGAATCTCAGCACTTAAGATAGGTGGCTGTCAGAGTCAGTGTCCCCATAAAGGGACATTTTATTTTCAGTGTTCCATTGTGCATGCACATTACACTGACTATATATATAGCACGGAAAACATGTGTAACAGTCACATGCTCGTAAATGTTATTTAAAAGAAGAGACTTTTGCTTTTTATTATTTAAATAAAATTTATTTCCATTAACCTTATAGAGAGAGAAGAATTCTCAAAACACCAAACAATATGGTATTCAAAATATAGAACTACTAGTTAAATGCAGATTAATTTTTTAACAAGAATTCCTATGCAGCCGGCAGATAGTTCCCACATCCCATTGTGATTGACAAGCCTGACATATGGAATAGTTCACAAATTCCCAGGTGACTGACAGATGGAGAATAGAAAGGCGGATAAAGTTGCCTAGAGAGCTGAGGATGATTTCATATTCAGCGGTTTTGATCAAAAGGATTCCAGATCTCACACTAAATTTAGCACCGCTGGCAATTAGCGCATGATTTATTCAGTCCTTTCATTTGCTGGTTGACAAATGGAAAACAAGTACAAAATTAAAAATAAGTTTATTTCCAGCATTTCGGATATTTAAAATGTGTGTGTCTTTGTTTGCACATAAATTAACATGAGATGAATTTATAGTGAGATTAAATCTGAACTGGAGATGCAAGCAATAAATAGGAGTTTTTTATGTATCGTACGGGCAGAACAGGTGTTTGAATTAAGAAATACTAATATGTTTAGCAGCACGGCACCACCTTTAGCATTAGGGAGTTGATGCCTTCCTAAATTTAGAATAATCTTTCCACAATTTAGAGTTCTTTCATAAGCTTCCAGCATAGGTGACCATCTGTATGACAATATTAATGCTCTTCAGTCTAGTAATAATAAAAAAAAAACTGAAAACAAGTCTGTATGACCCAGCTTTTCTGCATTGCAGTGAGTGACGGCAGGGCTGCAGGCTCCTCTCCCTGGTTTCTGCCTCCTCCATAGCCATGGAGAGAAGCAGTGGACGCCCAGATCGCTGCCCCCTCTTGCTTTTATAAGTGGAGTTATGAGATCACAACCTTTCTGGTGCTATCCTTCCAGTGAGACCGTGCAATTCTCTGTTTCCAATTTCTCCTACTATTTCGTGGAACAACAATGAGACAAGCAAGATGTGCTGATGCAAACCTTCTGTTGTGTTGCTGACAGTCAGAACACAACAATGTCGCATCCACAATGGGAGGGGAGCATGACTGTAAGGGGCCCCTCCTAGGGGCTCCAAGAGGCAGGGACATTTTTAAGGACGTTGAGGGGAGGTGTAGAAAATGAATCAGGCAAAATCTCCATTCTCTCAGTGGTTTAAAAAAAAATCCTGTCTGAAAGACCTTGCGATTCAGGGTAGGTGTGTCTGCCTACCTCCTCAGGAATCCTCCTGGCACTAAGGGAGCTGCTTAGGGAGATGAATGAGTTCCTTGAAATACCGTGGAAGCTAGGAGGATGTCTCAGAGTGGAAAGTACCTGATCACTCTCAGATGGGGCAGAAGTGGCCCTTACAGGTGGCCTGACATCAGATGCAAACCAGAGCAACTGTCTATGAGGACGGCGGGCCGGCGGCGGAGCCCTGAGACTTGGGGACTGTGGGGGCAGATGTTTGGAATACGTACAGGTTTTCTTATTTGATTTGTATTCCAGGTCTGACATTCAACTTTATTTGTATTCATTATTCACAGTGGGAACTAGAATGGTTTTTAAAATAGCATAAAATCCACTTAAATTATAATGGGAGGAATCGTGTGCGACGTGACGCTTTAATTACTGTTAAGCTAACCTTGGGATACGGGAAATGTCAGTTTCCATTGGCCACATGAAGGCAGAGCCCAGATTTTAGCCCCCAGATATGTGCAGTCAGTGGAGGTGCAGCTCATGGGTATAGCCCTGCCTGAGGAGCCCCCACAGTTCTTCAACCCTGCCCCCTCCACACCCCGCTTCACACCCTGGGGCACCATCACCTTTTTTATTACTATTTCTTCCTCCTCTGAAATACCCTCCTGGGTTCTCAGCAGCAGCCCAAAGACATTTCCTAGGCAAATGGCTTCAGGTCTGCCATGCTGCTGTTTTTTCCTTTCTTAGACTCTTCGTGGGTGGCAAGCCCTGTGTTTTCCACCCGCCAAGACCCAAAAAAGGGGAATCTGAAACTGGCTGGTACAGACCTTAGGATTCTTCTCTTTACAACCAATTATTCTCTATACAACCTCCTTGACACCGACAATCAAATGCCATGCTATCTCCCCTGTCTTCCACGTCTTCCTCATCTTCCTCGTCTGTAAATGACTTTATCTGTAAACAAGCATCATTAGGTTTGAAAGCCCAGATGCTTGGGATCTCAAGAACCTTCCATAGTAAGAAGCAGTCAATCTGACTGTCATTGCTTCCAAGTGCCATGGGGGTGGTTCAGTATATGCCAGAGTCCAACTGGACCCTAAGTTCTTCCCAACCAAAAGGAGATTTTAAACTTTAATTTATACCAACTGTGTGCAAATTTAAGCAATATATTAACTGGGGGAAACAGAGACAGCATTTATTTCTTTTAGGTCTTATTCTTGTTGGAGAGTATAGCAATTCAGCTTCTATATTTCACTCTGCAAGCAACTTAAGGCATATTTATATATATTTACATAGACACTTTTATTTTTATTTACTTCCCCTAAAATATACCTCCTGGAAATAACAGTGTGTAATAATTTGGGGGATGACTACACTTTAAAATGGGTTTTACTCTTTCTTCAGCCCAGCATATATTTTTCCTAATGAATCTATTGAACTAAATTTAAATTGTGACTGTGTTTAAATGACTAAAACCACAATTTCTCGACTAAATTTAATATACTCTCACTGAGCAATGTCATAGCAGAGCTGCAGAAACACAAGATTTAAATAAAATTCTGAACTTCATCACATAATACCAAAAATGTCAATTTTTCATAAAATGTCAGTCATCATACCCAAAACCAGGGAGAGCTCAATGTCAATGAGAAAAGACAATAAACGAATGCCAACATCAAGAGGGCACAGGTTTTAGAATTATCTGACAAGGATCTGACAAGGATCTAAAGAAGCCATCACAAACAGATAAGCAATTACAAACATACTTGAAGCAAACTAAAAGTAGAAACCTCAGAAATAAAATAGAAAATCTAAGCAAATAAATAAAAGATATAAAGAAGAACCAAACAGAGATGTTCAAAAGGAAAACAAAATAGAAAACCTTAGTGCATAGACTCAATAGCAGAGTGGAGAGGACAGAGGACCCAGGAACACGTGAGACTAAGAGAAAAGATCTAACATGCATGTCATTTGGGTACACACGTGAGGTGAGAGGGCAGGGCTATTAAAGCTTTTGAAAAATGAAAACTTCCCAAATTTGGCAAAACACATAAACCTACAGATTCAAAAAGCTGAGCAAATCCCAAAGAAATTAAACCCAAAGAAATCCATGCCCAATACATCATATTTAAACTTTTGAAAATTAAGTAGGGGAGAAAAACATTACAATAATAAATAATGATGGGAGAGTAACCCCCTCCCCCAAATATAGTAGTTCTAAATGTGTACAAATAAAACATAAAGTTGCAAAGTGTTTGCAGCAAAACTGATAAGAGTTCAAAGGAGAATTTGACAAGCCCACAATTATGGTGGAAGGTTTCAACAGTTGTTAGATCAATCACACAGATAATCAGCCAAGATGTAGAGGAGCTCACAGTCACCATTCATCACCAGGGTCTAACTGACACAATGCGCCTCAACAAATTCAAGACAGTTGAAATCATACACAGTGTGGTCTTAGACTCTGATGGGATCAAACTAGGAATCAATAACAGAAAGATGGCAGGCAAAGCACCAAACACTCCAGACGTAAGCGACATGCTACCATGTACCCACAGGTCAGAGGAGTCTTAAAGAAAAAATTGTAAGTACATTTAATGGAATAAAAATAAAGAATATAACATCTTTAAGTTTGTGTGATAGTGTTAAAGCAGTGCTAAGAGTGAAAGTTGTAGCACTGAACACGGACATTAGAAAAGAGAAAAAGTCTTACATCACAATGTAAGCCCCCCACCTCAAGAGACTAGAAAAATGAGAGCAAAATAAATGCAAAGGCAGCGGAAGAGAGGAAATAATAAAGATAATAACAGAAATCATGAAATTGAAAACAGGAAAATACACAGAAGTTCACAAAATAAAGAGCTCATATTTTAACACAAATCAGTAAAACTGACAAAACTCTAGATAGACTGACAAAGGGAAAATAGAGAAGACACAGATTAATAATAACAGGAATGAAACGGGGGATATCGCTACAGACCCTGCAGAAACCCAAAAGATGATGCGGAATACTGTCAGCAACTCTACACGTATAAATTTGACAACTTAGAAGAAATGGATTGATTTTTCAAAAAACATACTTGAGACAAACTCACCCCATATAAAATATGTAGTTTTAACAGCCCTGTAACTATTTGGGAAATGTAACTCATAATTTTTTAAAAATCCCCAGATCCAGATGGTTTCAATGGAGAATCCTATTAAACATTTAAAGGAGACTCAGCAACAATTTTACACAATCTCTTCCAGAAAACACTTCCCAACTCATTATATGAAGCTAGTATTTCTCTGATACCAAAATCAGACAATACCAAAAATAAAAACTGCAGACTTCTTATATAGACACAGAAATTGCTAAAATGTTAGTGTACAGAATTCAGTAATGTATATAAAAATATATATAACCATGATCAAAAGAGATTTGTTCCATGGCTCTGAGGCTGGTGCAACATTCAAAAGTCAATCAATGTAATTCATCATGCTAATAGGCCAAAGAAGGAAAATCAAATGGTGAAAAATCATTTAATGACGAAAGGTCATTTGACAACACTCAACACCTGTTCATAATAAAAACCTTCAGAAGACTAGGAATAGAGGGAAATGTGTTCACTTGGAAAAAAAGAGAAAGCCCACAAAAAAAAAAAACTATACCTAATGCTGAAGTAGTGGCCTCATTTTCCCTGAGATCAGGAACCAGGCAAGGAGGTCCTCTCTCACCATTTTATTCAGCACAGTGATGCAAGTTCCAGCCAGCACAATGAGGCAAGAGGAGAAAGCATACAGAGCACAAAGAAAACTTCTTATTTGCAAATGGCATGATTGTTTCCATAGAAAGTCTTTACAGTTGTTCAGAAACATGGAAATGCATGGTGCAAATCTAATATATAGGAATTGAGTGCTGAGAAGTACACAACACGAGGAAAGAAGTCACAGATGAATACATAAATGGAGAGACATGATGTGTTCATGGATTGGAAGACTCAACATAGTCAAGTTGTCAGTTCTTCTCTCACTCCCCCCAAAAAAGCCTTAATGATGTTCTCATCAATATCCTTTTTTTTTGCAGATATGGAAAAGACTATGCTAAACTTTCATGGAAATGCAAAGGAATTAGAATAAAGGTAATTCTGAAAAATAAAGATAAAATAGGAGAAATCATTCTACTTGTTGCCAAGATTTATTATATGGCTGTAGTAATCAATACTGTATCATATTGGCAGCCTACACACAGATGAATAGGCAGAATAGAAAATCTAAAATTAGCCCAACATAATATATTCAACCCTTTTGGACAAACATGCAAAAGCAATTTGATGGAGAAAGAATAGTCTTTTCAACAAATAGTCCTGGAGCAACTGGATATTCATAAGCCAAAAAATCTTTTTTGATCTAAACCCCATGACTCATACAAAACTAGCTCACAATGGATCATAAATTTAAGTGTAAAATACAAAAAGCAGGTAAATAAAAATCTATAAAATATTTTTTTAAAAAACAGGAGAAATTTTCAGGTCTTATGTTTCAGCAAAGTATTCTTAGACATGATACTAAAAGCAAAAATCAAAAAAAATAATTTTTGATAGGTTGGACTTCATCAAAATTAACAATTTTCACTCTGGGAGAGACCCCGTTAAGAAAAACGAAGGTAAAACTACAATCTGGGGAATAATATTTGCAAACACCGTATCTGATAAACAACTGTAGAACGAAAACTCTCAAAACTCAATGATAAAAAAATAAACTATCCAACAAGAAAATGGGCAAAAGACATGAAGAGATAGTTCACCAAGAATACACAAAATGGCACATGAAAGATGGTAAAGTCACTTCCTATCAGGGAAATGCGAACTAAGACCACAATGAGCGATGGTTACCAACCTATCAAAGTGGCTCTTCAATTAGTGACAGTCAAACACTGAGCAGAAGGCTGAAACACTAAACGTCTGATGGAATTGCAAGTGACCACTCAGGACAACAGTTGGTCAATCGCTTAAAAAAACAAACATATTCTTACCATACAACCCAGCACTGCACTCCTGGGCATTTTTCCCAAAGGAATGAGCACTTATATCTACAGAAAACCCCGTACAAAGATTGTCTATAGCATTTTCGCTTGTAATAGCCCCAAACTGGTCAAAACAAAAATGTCCCTCAATTGGTGAATAAACAAGCTGATACATCCTCACCGTGGTTTACCACTGAGTAATAAAAAGGAATGAACTCCTGATACACCAAAAACTCAGATGAACTTTCAGGGCATTATGCAGAGTGGAAAAAAATAAATCCAGTCTCTAAGTTTCCATATTATATAATTTCATTTACATAACATTCTCAAAATGGCAAAACTACAGAGATGTAAAACAGACTTGTGTTTGTCTTGGGTTTGGGTTAGTAGGGGAGATGGAAAGGGTGGGTGTAACTGTAAAGGGCTAGCCCAGAGACCTTGCAGTGCTGGAACAGCTCCATATCTCGACTGTGGTGGTGGTTACCTGCACGTACGGCAACTCCATCCTCACCTGGGAACTCGTTAGGAGGCAAACCCTCAGCCGCACTTTAGATGTGCTGAACCAGAAACCCTCAGAGTGGGACCTAGTAGTTTGTATTAATAAGCCCTCCAGGTGATTCTAATGAATGTTGAAGTTTGAAAACCACTGGTCCAGGGCCAGTGAGTCCCAATTCTGAGCGAGAGACCGTGAATATAGCCTAAGGAAAACTGTATTCCCCTCTGCCTGTTTGTATTCATGCTGTATGTCATGTGAAAATTTCATGTCATACACTGAGCCCCCAAGATTCTTTCAGACACTCATAAACTCCAAATTACTAAACATTAATGTTGAGCATGTCGAAGTTCAGCAAAGCAGTCACCAAAAACGTTCAAGTTGCCCATTCACTTTAGACTCCCAGGTTTATTTAACAGTCTAAAAAGTTAAATTTAAGATCACATCTAAATGCAAGTAGCCTTTAAATAATATCAAATGGGAAGTATAATGAATGATTCACTCTCCAGCTCGCAGGATTTTTGTTAGATTGTACAAGGTAATTTATTTGGAGGATCTGTGAAATACCTGAAGAACCATGAGTACTTTCTGTCACGATTAATTGTATTTATTAAATATTCTCAGTATGATACTTACCACTTATTAGCTGACTCCCAAAAGGCAATCGGCCTCATATACTATCTCCAAGCTTCACAGGAAATTTGCTGTACAGGTAATTATCTCCAGATATGGGCATGTTGATTCAGAGAGGTGAGATACATTGTTTGTGGGTCCAGTGCTGATTGAACTCAGATTTGAACCAGGCTTGAGTGTTCCTAGCAAGATACTCTTTCACACTTGGTACACATCAAAACAATTAAGTGTTGGGTTTATTTCCTTAGTAAGTTTTCACTCTAAAACATGTTCAAGTTATCAACCATCAATTGTTCAGCTGACAATGAACACATCACTAGTAAAAAAACAAAAGGGTCATATGTGTGATGGTGCGAACCCAAGTATAGAGCTGTCCCTTGTTATAAAATGGACTTGTGCCTGAAGATGAAACTGAAAAAAAAATTAGCAAGGCACCTTCCATAGAAGATTTCTTGATGAAAGTCAAACTTTAGTGAGATTTCTTTGTAAAGAATAGAAGGAAGTTAATTTTAGCAGAAGAAAGTAGGGGGGAAAAATCATCCCCAATGGTCAGAGTTGAGAAAAAAAAAGATATGCCAGTAATATTTAAGCTGACTTTCTAGGAAACATCCTCAAGTAATGGGTAAATTCCATTTTTTTAAAGTAAAGTGATAAATCTATATAAGTGGAGATGCAAATATATTTGATTACTGTCAAATGCTCACATCAATTGCTTTTAAAATTTCTTATGGCCCCACATGTACATAAGGCCAGAGACTCAAAATAAGTTTGGGGAAAATGGTCCAGCAGGTCAATGGCAGACCGTGAGCAAGAAGGCATGGCAGGGAGGAAGGGACCGTGTGCCTTTGGAAGGGAGCCTGCTGATGAGTATGGGTCAGCTGGCAAGGATGCTCTGTCCCATAAAGGTGGTGAACCTGGTCATCACATTTCCTCTCTTGGCAAATGAAAGGAAACTTGTTTAAATGGCGTCATCTACATTTCTCGTCCACGGAGAATTAACTGAAGAATATGACAGGAACGGCAGTATCCTCTCTGCCAAGTGTCCTGCCCTCCGCAGAGACGCTGACTATGGACTAGTGATTCCAGCCACATCAGTGATCCTGGTCTGGATCCAAACGCTGAAGAATAAAAAGATGCTGCATTTCAAGGGGGAACGTTCTTTGCAAAAGTGCGATAAGAGGTAGGAGCAACCCAGTGGGATGAGGTAATGGATTCTACAAAGGCCACAAAGGGGCAATGGGAAATATTCCACAGCAAATTAACGTGCGCCCAAGGGTTAGGAATGTCACATCCCAGTAAATGCACTCAGAGTGGATAAAGGTCACCGTGGGCAAATAAGGAGGTGCAGAGAGTAATCAGGGTAAGAGAGAAGAAAACGTGAAATATAAAACTCTACACACAGAGGTAACCGGGAAGATTACAGGGGGAATTCAAGTGTGAAATATACATCAGAAAAGCCCAGGTGAAAAATGAAAGGAAGATTCCAGAAAAGTTTAGATAAATATCAGAACATTTCTCAAACTACTAAGGGACAAGGGGTCAGCAGAGGACACTAGAATGTTGAAAGCCAGGGACCGGTAATGTATTGACAAAAGGGTGAAATCTTATGAATTAAATGTACTCTTCCACTTACTTAGCACAGAAAGGATAAGGGAGCAGGTGGGGGCGTGAGGAGGTGCAGGCGGTCCTTGATGAGACGAGATGTGTTGGAAAGAGTGATCGAGGAATTGGGAAATGTGAAAGTGAGGAAGTTTCTCAATTTTTTTTTTCCTTTTCTCAAAGGACACCAGTAAATGTTAAATCTTAGGTGTCAGAGGAAACATTACAGGAGAAATCTGTGTCTAAAAATAAAACTAAGTTCTCTGAATCTTAACCTTCAGTGTATGCCTTACGTTTACATTCTGTTTATGCTTTTAATATTTGAAGTGAGATGCCCCTTTTTGAGGAAAAAGATCTCTCTCTGCATGTATATACATATATATACACACATATACTTCTCTGAAAATATATGCATTTGAGTGTGTATATACAGACATACATTCACATATGCGTCTGTATCTCTCTATTTTCTCAATACATATACCCATAAATATGTATGTACACACACATACACTGGTACAGAAAGAGAATTTCTATTTGGAAATAAAAATTTATCTCAATTTCACTAACCAGAAAAGCCCTTTTCTTGACCTCAACATACTCTAAAATTTGAGAAATTTAAAGAAATAAATTTGAATAATGTCTTCTCTTTTTTTCTCACTGAAATGTTCTGGGTGGCTTATTTTGGCAACACATTTTACCTCAAAAATAACTGGTTGTAAGAAGGTCCAGCCAAGTGTTTGAGACACTGAGGATTATAGTCTTATTTTTTTTTTAATCTCATAAATTCATACAAAATAGAAAAAAAAACCAGCTACCTTCTTCTGGCCCCATTTTATTTCTAAGATTTCTTTAATCACTCCCAGGCCCCCAAGAAATGGAATGGATTCCTGTAAACAGTTGTGTGTTACCATGGGCTTCTTACCACCCCTTGTATTCTACCGTCAAGTCCTCTCAGTCCCTCTTACACCCAAACGTTGCTAGGACCAGCTTCACACAAATGTCTCTGAGGGACCTTCATACCCACACCACGCTGCCCCTGCCCTGCTTCCCTGATGCCTCCATATCAGAAGATGTCAGAAAGGAACCCACTGGATGATTCGGTCTACAAACTTCAGGAGTCGGGCGAGGTGAATGCTCACGTGGCCACTCTGGAAGCAAGCAAGACTGGAGCCAATGGATACATTCTTCCACCCACAAGCTGGTTCCAAAGCACATGTCAGAAAAGTCTCTAGAAGGTCAAACAATGAGTCTCCCTTCGTGGTGGCCATCCACGTCACATTTTCAAATTAACTCACTTCTCATCACACCAGCAGTTTTCATGCAGGAGGACAAACGTTAGATACATCATGGTTAGAATTTAGATGATAAATCATCATCATCATCATCATCATCATCATCATCATGATAATAAATAGGTAGATGATAGGCAATGGATAGATAGATGATAGATAGATAGATAGATAATAGGTAGAGAGATGGATGGCTAGGAACAGATCAATGTAGAGATCCCTTTTTTTCTGATTGTGTCAGTAGGGAACGGGAGCCTCTCTGTCTTTTCTTTTGCCCGGTGTCCTCAGCTGGCGCAGGTGGAATGTGAACCTGAGGACTCCAGAGCACATATGGCTTCTGCCCCATCCCTTTGCCTTCAGAAGGGTTAGAGATGGGGACCTTCTAAGCTGGGAATGCCCCAGTGGAAGTTCATCACGAATAGAACAGAGGATCGAGCCCCACAATTCAGCACCTGCCTGCACTTTATAAACCAACCTGACAGATTCATAATTGTATTATTTCTAAGGTTCACAAATGCTGTAGACTTTTTTCAAGGAAAAAAGTTTTACACTATCTCCAATTTTAGTGTCCTAAATAAGGTTATCAATTGTGGATCAACATCCTCTATGTGAACATGACTTCCAATAAAGGATCCACCCAATTTGTGGACCATTTTTGCCAGCAGCAATGTTTCTTATCTGCTGGCCACTGAAGAGCTCTGGCCAGAAGAAGTGGTGGTGGGGGGGAGCTTCAACTGCAGCCCCCCTTACTTTAACTTGCATCATTGGCATATAGACCACAGGAACAACTGTTGTCAGTGCTTCTAAAATTAATAATTTTGCTCTATTTTTTCCTTATTAAGTTCCTATTTCTTCATAAGCTCCTTATAAATTCTCACACGCTCCTTTCCCAAACACCAGGAAGTCAGGATTCCACTGGTTCCCCCCTCTGGCTCTGTTTCCCTCAAATACCTTTCTTTCATCAGGACCATTTCAAACACAATCACATATGTAGCCAAAGGGTCTCATCCCAGAAAGTCTCCTGCTGAGTGAAAGGAGGCTGAGGATTTTGCCTTCAAAAGTCCTGGTTAGCCTCCAAGATACACGCGAGCATAGTTTAACTCTTTTTTTTTTTCCCCCTTTTGCTCAGAGAACTTTAGTACATACACCACTGCCAGCGGCTTAAGTGCATTCAGCCACAGGGATTCTGTGGAGGTTTGGGTAGTTGGCCCTTCACTGTACCTGTTTGTTGACTCCTTGACACAGGTCATGCAGGCAGTGGTTCTAATTTTTCACATAAAACCACTCCTGGTTTACAAAGCAGGTGCCAGTTTTCTTTTGTACGACCCCGACTGTATGAGGTTTATCATCTCAGATCCCTGCAATTTAACAAATGCTCCTGTTTCTGAACTTATGACCAGGAGAGGAAGGAGGATACCTGCATTTTCAGCATCCCTTATCAATGCCACCCATCCGGGATGCTCCAGCCCCTAGTCCGATGTTTTCAGGGAACTCAGAGGAAAAGAGGGAAGCTTGCATGCAGAATGTCATAGGTGGGTAGAGGAGGCATTCTGAACCCAGGTTGAGGGCAGACAACCTTCTTAGAACCCCGAGTTGCTCTGTTTGATCAAAGCCATCACTTGGGTAAACACCCAGAGCCAGGGGAGGAACTAACCCGCCCTCTGTGCTGGGCTGAACGCAGGAAGTTGGCTTGTACATTGTCAATATTGAACCACATTAAAAAAATTCAACCGTGCTTATAGTCCTTCTTACTTGTATTTAAATTGCCATTGGGTACCAGCAAAATATTTTTAAAGATATTCTAGATTTTAAAGAGAGCATACTCAGTAGACTGTTGAATAGATTTTTTTACAGACCATGTATTTGTCATGAAGATTGCTGACACTGAGCCGACACAAATTGATATTCACCTCCATAATCATGTGAGAGCAAACTGGGGAAGAAATGGTGGCTTTGCTGTAACTTTGAAGGAAAGCCAGCCTTTGCCCCACTTCCATCATCAACCAACATTAACCAATGAAAAGCATCAATATAGCCAAAAAAAGAGAAGAAAAAAAAAAGAGAGAGAACATTGCTTTCAATTGCCACTGATATCATTTCTGAAACTCTTGGCATAAGACCTGTGAGTCCTGGAGGCTGTGATTTGGTTTTACCCATTCTGAAAATTACAGGGAGAAAATCACAGGCCGGTATCAGGTGTCCACATCTTCATCTCAAAGGGTGAATCATAAAACTATTAGAAAAACTACATCCTGCTGCAGTGACAGCTGTCATCCCAAATCCAGCCAGGGCAAAGAACTGTGGTGACAGCCATTAATGACTTAAATGTGAGATTAGGTTGCGGTGTTTAACAGCGTGGACAAGAAACTTCTTTAAAAAGTTGTTGAAAGTAAAATATCACCCTGTTGATAATGGATAAACCAGCCTAGGGCTATGAGATCATTTAAATAATTATGTAAAGTATTGTATATCCAGAGTGTTGGCAGTTTTTGTGTGTCTTTCCCACTAGTGAGTAGGTAATGTTTAAATGGAAGGGGTTGTACATTTTGTTATTGTTATTTTTGATGTGAGCAGATTCATCCTTAATTGCTATGTTAGAAAATGTGCAAAATTCCATCAAGATAAACCTAAAGAATCATCAGATTTTGGAGCAGAAGAACCCATTTCAGAGAAAAGAAGGCTGAGGTGGAGACAGAAGGTAAAATTTTGGTTTACTTTTCTATGACCAGTTAACTGCAGAGAAAGGACAAGAACTTATAAACCTCACACTGATCAGAATGTTCATTAAAAAGTCTACAAATAATGAATGCTGGAGAGGGTTTGGAAAAACCCTGCACAGTTGGTGGGAATATAAATTGGTGCAGACCCTACAGAGGACAGTATGGAGATTCCTTAAAAAAACTAAAAGTAGAGTTACCATATGATCCAGCAATCCCACTCCTAGACATATATTCAGAGAAGACTACAATTTGAAAAGTTATATGCACCTCAATTGTTCACAGTAGCACTGTTTACAATAATCAAGACATGGAAACAACCCAAATGTCCACCAACAGATGACTGGCTAAAAAAGATCTGGTGTATATATATAATGGAATACTACTCAGCCATAAAAAAGAATGAAATAATGCCATTTGTGGCAACATAGATGGACCTAGAGATTACCACATTAAGTGAAGTAAGTCAGACAGAGAAAGATAGGTATTATAGGATGTCATTTATATACAGAATCTAAAAAAGTACACCTTTTATTTACAAACCAGAAATAGACTCATGGATGTAGAAAACAAATCATGGTTAGCAGGGGAAAAGTGGGGGAAATATTAGGAGTTTGGGATTAACAGATGCTCATTACTATATATAAAACAGTTAAGCAACAAGGACCTATTGTACAGCACAGGGAAATATATTCAATTTTTTGTAATGAGTTATAATGGAAGAGGAACTGAAAATTTATATGTATCATGTACATATATAACTGAATTGTTTTGCTGTACACCTGAAACTAGCATTGTGTACTGACCACACTTCAATAAAAAAATAAGAATAATGTTCTGTTTGGTAGTGAGTTAAATACTATTTTGATTAACTGGAGCACAAACTGGAGCTTAAAAAATTTTGTTCTCAGGCTTTGCTTGACTAATTTCTACTATGTGAGGCCTTCATCTGAAAGTGCTTGAGTCCCATGAATTACGGCAGGAAACCCAGAATTCTACTCGTGTGGATTCTGATTTGGGCGCTCAAAAACTGCAAAGCAGAATCTCCAGAGCAGACTCCCCTGAAACCCATCACAAAGAGAAATAAAACAGGAATTAGGGGAGGCCTCTTGTATCAAAGTCAAGTCCATCAGGATACAATGGAATAAAAAATTCCTGTAGACACCATGGCGCCAAATACCAGCAAAATATCATGGCGTGGAAAACAAAAGAGCACTGGGCACCTTCTGTGCCTGCCCCACCCCAGTGATGCCCTGCAACTGCTTCCTTGTTTTCCCAAGGCTCCCGCTAACATTCAGAACTAATGAAGTCACTGGAATTCTGAGACAGTCTGCCTTTCCCAACCACTGTGTTCGACCCTTCTGGAAAACACATCTGGACACAGATTCCACCAACCCTTCATTCCCTTGGTCAGGCTGCTTTTCCAACATTTTCTAATAAGTAGAAGAGCTGCAAAAAAATCACAAACTTTTGATGAAACAGGAGAGAAAAAAGAGAAAGAAGTCTCTTGGATCTGGGCAGAGAAAGAAATTTTGTATATAAACAGACATTCTTCTTCTTTCATCTTCCCCCCCCTTCTAAAAACCTAGTTTTAACCACTTCTGTTATCGACACTGTGATCTCTGAATTAGACCATTTGAACATGAGATATGTGAGCTCTGATTCCATAGGGTTTATTAAAGTAAATTGTCTTAGCAAATATGCCTGTTCCATTTGATTTTGAAGAATAATTGGTTAATGAGAGAATGATTACTTTGTTCAGACATGATTACTGAAAAAATGTTTCATCCATATGTTTCTGAATAATGGGAAATTCTCCAGTGGAGGGGGGACAATGATTAGAAGAAACAAGATAGCTCAAGAAAATATTCCCCAATGTGTTACTAAAATTTTTTTAAACAGGCCAACTCTAAGTAAGTATAGAGTTTCTTGGTATAAGCCTGGAAGTTCAAAAATGCCTAATAGGATGAAACTGCTTGTTGAAAAATTACTATGTAGGTTTCTTTGTTTTTTGAATCAAAGAACTGCGGCTTCTTCTGATACGTTACATGACCATACCAGACGTTTGCTATCCTAGCATCCTCTGTGGAGGTAATGTTACTCAGAATGCGACATTAAAGAGCTAAGTCTTATATTGACAGTTTTCAAAACATTCACCAACACTTTTGGTTAACATCTCTTTACAGGAACTGGTCAAAGGGACAACTTGATGAGTTAGTTCTCCTGGAGTAGGGGACGAAGTACACCGGATGTTTATCAGTTTTATTTTTGCTGGTTTGCTTTGTTTTTATTTTTATTTATTTTTATTAACATATAGTCAGCTATAATGTGTCAATTTCTGGTGTACAGCATAATGTCCCAGTCATGCATATACATACATATATTCGTTTACCACTGTAACTAAAATTAAAGAATAAATTTCTGTATAGCACAGGGAACTCTATTCAATATCTTATAATAACCTTTAATGAGAAAGAATATCAGTTTTACTTTTAATTGTAAGTGGCCAGAGGTGGAAAAGTAACTAGTTGACATATTCTGTATTTCTCAAAAATTAGTTAAAGTTGAATAGGGGGAAAGTAGGTTTGTCTCTGTAAGTCTATTTTATCCATCTTGGTTGCTAAAAGCAAGGACACATTATCACAATCTAAGGAATAGAGTTTGCTTCACATCTTAAAGGTTAACTTACCCCTACTCCCTACCCAAATGAAACAAAAATAAAATTCCAGGTTTAGTTTCACACACGTAAGAAAATACCAAAGAACTGATTCCCTTAAATTCATGCACACCTAGATTTTTGGGGAAAGAATAATTCACAATTTTTTTAAGTTAAAGGAATACTTTAGCCCTTCAGTGGTGCTGCATGAACAATAAATAAAAGGAGCTGGGCATCTATGAATAAAGCTGAAGGTTAAAATCACCTAGAATTGCAACTGAGATCAGCTCTCACGTGTTCAAAGAACAAGGTGTTTGGGGCACCTACTCAGAGCGATGTACTTGGCCAGGGAGTCTGGGAGGTTTCACAGTACCTGCTACTTCAGTTGGGTTTTGAAGAATGAGTAGGAGTTCATCCAAGTAAGGAAAAGTCATTCTGGGTATGGAATACAGCATGAGCCAAGGCGCAGAGTCACTCAAGGATCGGGAGTGTTCAAGACAGGACACAATTAGAAAAGGAGTTCTGGAGTCCAGTAAAATAAGTGGGATTTAAAACAGAGTGGGCGTCATTAGAGTATAGGCATTAATTGGTGTCATAGAACTCAGGCCTGAACACCTAGAAAGAAGAGCAGAAGATGGAAGATTGAACCCAGGAGAGTTCGAATATCTAAGACACATGAACAAGAAAAGAAAGCAAAATTAAGAAATAGAGAAACAAATCAAGGATTAAAAGAGGATCAAGAGAAAGCAGGGTCCCAGGTGCTAAAGGAAATGAGAATATAGAGGAAAAGATGTCCAAAAAGAAGTTGCATAGAAGAAATACTGAAAAGAAGCCACTGAATTTGATCACTTGGAGATTAATAGTGCTATTGATAAAGGGGTTTTGAGGAGAAGCTTTAAAACATGACCTGCAAATTCTTTGACACTCTTCTTATCAAAGGCTGGGGTTTACGCCCCCTTGAATTTGTCTGTGCTCTGCGACTCATTGAGCAATAGAATATGACAGTATTGAAATTCTGTGGTCGTTTAGAAACCAAGAACTCCACTTCCTATCTCTTGGATGTTTGTTCTTGGCACCCAGACATCATGCTGTAAGTCAACCAAGAAGCCCCAACTACACCTTCCAGGCCATGTGGAAGCCCTTAAAGAGAGACCTTCCAGCCACCACTCTTGTCACCCAGCTGATGCCACACAGAACAGAGGTGAGATATACCTGTAAAGCCCTGTCCAAATCACAAGGTCATGAACAAAATAAAGGACTGTTGTTTCAACCAGTAGATTCTGGGGAAGCTGATGACAAAACAACATATAACATCTTTTTAAGTAGGTTGGAAATGAAGGGCAACATGCACAGAGAACAAGGCTTTGAAGGAAAGTAGGATGGAGGGAAGTTCTGAAGGACTTAGGGTCTGGAGCAGGGGGAGCATGCAGGAGAGTTGTTCTTATTCAGCCAATAAAAGCAAGGTGGTACGTTTAGCCAGGGGAAGAGCGACTAAGGATTCTTCCTCTCAGAAAGAAAGAGAAAAGGATAAGTAACCGAAAATTTTTAAAGAAGGAACCCTAGTAGGCAAACTACTATTACAAGTAGCTTCTAGTTGAAATTCCATGATTAATTTTAAGCAGTCATAAAGAAAGAAGAGCTGCTCTTTGAGATCACAAGGGTGACCTCAGAAAAGAAGATACTCTGTTTCTTTCTCCCCACATTCCAACCCCTAATGTCTACCTGAGAAGGAAGGAATGATGGTTATGTGGGGTAGCAGAGTAGAATGATGTAGGATGTATTCAGGTTAATGTTGACTTCTGGAAATAATCCTAAAACAGAGACCACCCACTGGGAAAGCTAGGACATAAAGGGTATCAAGAAATAAGTGAAGCTTCTAAAGCAATGAATGACTTTGACTCTCAAGGAGGAGTCTCAGCGACAAAGCCAGAGATGTAGGTGCCTTCAGAAGATTTAGACTCTGTGCCCACAGTAAGCATCTCTTAGACTCTAAGTTAAGGCAACTATCAATTCTTAGAAATCAGAGAAGGAGGATTCAGGACAGTTCAACACTCCTAAAAGAGAAGGTGGCAAACTATGGCCAGCAGGTCAGATCTGGCCCACCACCAGCTCTCATATGGACCATGAGCTAAAGATATTTTTACACTTTAAAATGATTGGAAAAAAAATCAAAACGTGAATAATATGTCATGACATTTGAAAATTGCATGAAATTCACATTTCAGTGTCAATATGTAAAGTCTTAATGGTACACAGCCACACCCTTCCATTTACCCACATCTGGTTTTTTCCTTTAACAGCAGAGTTGAGTAGCTGCAACACAGACTGTAATCCTGCAAAATCTAAAATATTTACTACTTCCTGGCCCTTCCTGGAAAAATCTGGCAGCCCTTGAACAAGAAGTTTCTTTATTTTTATTTTATTCTTGCTTTAAAATAGATCAACTTTCTTTTATCTGTTTCCATGGAGTCAAATTTGATTGATGTAGACTTGCATTAAAAATTGGTTTTTGTTTTTTTTCTTTAGGAAAAGAAATGGTAACTTTGGGGTGGTTATTGATTTCTTTGTTTCTGAAAACACATGGAGGAGACCCAGACTCTTCGTCTGTGTCTACCACTGAGCTAACAGCTCTTCAATAGCTGCACAGACTGCAAGCATATGCCGTGAGTGGAAACATTCTTTTTTTTTTTAATCCATTTCACAAGAATTTATTGAGCATTGTCCTACATGTTGGGAGTGTGGCAGGGAAAAGTTCAGCCAAAGACCCTATTCTCACAGAGGGCACTTTCTTGCAGTGGGAGACAAATTATAAAAATGTACACAGATGAACAGGATAAGGTGAAAGCATGACAAGCTGTATGCATAAAATTAACAGGAGTGAGGAGGGGTTTGGGATGGGATGGGGGGGCTTATGAAGATAGGGAAGGGCTCTTGGAGGAAATTATCCTTGAGCAAAAGCCTAAAAGAAGAAATTGACCACATGCACAGTCCAGGGCAGAGCGGGCCAGGCAAAGGGGATGGAAGATGCAAGATCTGAGGCCAAGAGGGCTTGGTGGGGTCTGTAGAAGTGATACAGTGAGCAGGAGGAGGGCGGGAAGAAGGGAAGAGAGGTGAGGAGATACGTGGGGTAAATTGGATTTAATGGTTTAATGTCGTTATTTTTTATTTTATTCTAAACACAGTGGGAAGCAACTGACAGAGTTTTAAGTAGGTCTGGGGCACTGACATGATTACAGTTTCAAAAGAGCCCTCAGGGCTTGCACACTGATTATACGGTGTGAGCGAGGAAGCAGGGAGACTGTGGAGGCCACTGCAGAAGGGTGGACTGGAAGTGACAGAAGCTGGGACCGTGCAGGTGCGGAGACGTGGGAAAACATGAGTTGTTTTGGAGGTAAAGCTGGAAGTCTTGGATGTAAGATCTAAAAAGGAAACAGAGGGGGAGGAGTCAAGTTAGAAGGAATCAGTGTTTTGAAAATGATTCCAAGTCAATATATTGAGATCAAAGTCAAGTCAGGAACGGGAGAGGTCCAGTCCTGGCCCCGTCTAGAAACACTGACGCTGGAGAATGGAGACGTGGCTTCTGTGGGAGGCCCCAGGGGAAGCTCAACATCTGAGGGGAAAAGGGAGCTGGAGCAGATGCTGCGGAAAAGAGTCCTCAGCCAGGCGGAAAACAAAACAAGTGAACTCACCGGACAAGACAACATAAACTCACTGTGTGACACCGTGAGATTAGAAAAGGGTTTTCTTTATAAAAGAGAGACTGACCATCAGTGGCCCTGGGACAGCCTGTCATCATTGGTGGACACAGCTAGTTTTCAATTACACTACGTGGAGATTAAGAAACAGCTTAAACACAGTTACTAACAACCAAGTTCAATTTCCAAGCAAGAGGCTGTGCGGGCAGCAAGGCCGTCTGGCACAGTGAAAACCCCTTTCACTGTCAAGGTCTTGAGGCCACATCCCGATGAGGGGAGAGTAACAGCTGTGGCCCAGATGGCTCTCACGGAAGTTTTGTGACTTCTCCGAAGCTTGAGAGGGGTTGAGATTTGAAAATAAAGCCATTTTCTATAATAATTTGATTGGAAGTTTTATAAATGAGAGAATTTTAAAGGAAAACCGTGGGGTTTCCTTTCATAAAAAAAAATAGGACACCAATTTTTAAAAGTTCTGAAACCCTAATCTTACACAGATTCCTCTTTGGACAGGGAAGGGGAGTGAGCAGGATGGTTAGGGAACTTGCCTGATGTCATAAACATAGTTAATCCAGAAGCATGTCTAGTACCCACATCCAAGTTTTTTCTTAATGAAGACTCATGTTTAACAGCATGATCAGAAAATGAAACTCCCACCCAGAGCCAGCCTCTTGGGACACAGACAGCAAGAGGCCACCACAGTGAGAAGGGTCTGCCTGAGACAAGGGCCTGGAGCAAGAAACACCTCTCGGGTCTGTTTCACACAGTGAGCACTTTCATTGGGGAAGCACATGAATAAATCAGAATAAAGATATTTAATTAAATTACTATTTAAATATTTTTTCCTAAATTTCTAAATGTCTTAAAATAGCTCTCTCTGGCTCCCCAAAGCTCACTCTCTCCCCATGATTCCACATCCCCTACACTTCACCTGTATAATTAAAGGTTTGACAATTGTACAGGGTCTTGAAGTTTTTTCCGTATGATTTGTTTCAAAGTTCTAGACGGAAACTCCTGCCAATCTTCATTTTATCTACATCTTTTTTTCCACCCATGTCAGCACAGTGTATGACAAGCAAAATTCTTTTATGGTAACAGCGTTTTTGTGGTTTTTTTTTTTTTGGTGTAGCAATATGCTTAATGTTTTGTTTGTAGTAAAAAGGCTTAAAATGCTATTTCTCTTCTCTTCATTCAGAAGCAATCAGTCTCCCTCTCACTGAGCTCTTACTATAGATAACCAATATCCAGAATTACACCACATCATCTGTGTGGGGAAAACGCAGGCATTGTTTCTTATTTTGTAAGCAGTGTAGTATTTGCCAGTGAAATCTCCAGGTAGTTAGCTTTCAAACAGTCAGATATAAAATTAGCAAATGAAACATCTGTTCCTCACTATTATTTTATAATCACATTAATTGGCAGATGTCTTCAGATAACAGAGAAACGCGTACCAGTCATTAACGTGTACTACCATAGGGTCGTGCTGGTGACCACCGGGTACTGCTCACCTAAAAGGCCATCTCAGCAGGAGACAAAGTTACACCAGACTCAGAGAGTGGCCAACTTTCTCCCCATGCACACCTCCTGGCAGGAGAGCCAACTGCCCACTGGTAACAGGAACCAGGATGCTCTGGTACACGCCACTGTGGAGAACCTTACCCCCGCTGATGCCAGGTTTGGTTTTTCAATTATCATGTAGTTTGCACAAAAGCGCTGTGCCAATTCAATTACTGCCTGATTAATGGAGTGTTGCAGGTTTATTTCAGGGGTCTAGCTAACTATTAATTAGCATATTGGGGGCCTACACTCTACTGTCTTGTCCTGATATGCTTTGAAAAGTCCCCCGTGCAATTAAAAAAACTCTAATATGCTTTAAATAGTTATTTGAGAACACACATCCAGACTTTTTAAAAATTCCTCGGGGTTTTTTTAAGCACACCCAGATTTATTATAAGGCATCTAAAGTTCCTTTAAACACACACTCTTCTTTCGTCTGCTAGTTTCTGGAGTTTGCCTGCACCGGACTAGCAGCCCTGCATTGGGCAGGGGAGCTGCTGTGACCTGCATCTGGGGGAGAAGGCGTCATCAGGAAAGATCCACTCTGAGGGCTTCCTTGGTGTTTTGCTTCCATAGGATACGCTCCAGTTTGCTTTGAATTCTCTCTGAGCATCTATATTGAGTTCTGTCCGTA
The DNA here is from genome assembly GCF_048564905.1 of Vicugna pacos. NCBI lineage: Eukaryota > Metazoa > Chordata > Mammalia > Artiodactyla > Camelidae > Vicugna > Vicugna pacos. The sequence goes on along the minus strand of NC_133014.1, from coordinate 4,260,138 downwards.
TTCGGTAAGAAGCAGCGACGGTCAGACTGAGTTGTAAACGATACTGAATTTCTTTAGTTTTTTTTTCCCCCTGGGGAATGCCATGAAGAATGAAAGCCCCTTAGTGGACAAATAAAGATCTTCTTCATAAAGAGCTGCCGTGTTTGCTACTTTTAGGTCCAGATGGGCTAAAAAAATGTAAATGCTGCAGCTCGTCTTTGCAAATGCCACCTGTAAATTCAAGACGATGGAAGCACAGAGAAGACTCATTTGCTAGCAATAGAAGACATGCCGAAAAACAGATGAGGAGTCTGACTCTAAGAGGGGACTGTGCCTACATTTAATTAAGATCTGGGTTAATATTTTTTGCACCAAGGAACACTGACAGTGTCATGACATTCTATGTTTGAAAAAATACTTATAGTACGTAATACTTTAAGAGTATAATAATACTTTAAGTATATAAAAATACTTTCAGTGTATAGTAATACTTTAAATAATATACATTAAGCAATACACATGGGTAAAATACATGTAATATATAGGTAATATATTAAAAACAAACAGTGCTATAAGAATCTGGGTCTGCTGTCAACAGGCGAGATAACCCAGGCGTTAGAGAGAGCAGGAGAGGATAGTAGCCAGTTAGAGCACTTTGAATTCAGCCATGATGTGATGGAAAATAAACCACGCTGTTCAGGTGATAGACTTTCTGCTTAAGAGTTGTCCTATTAAGTTGTGGCCTGGGGGAGGGTATAGCTCAGTGGTAGAGGGCATACCTAGCATGCACAAGGTCCTGGGTTCAAGTCCCAGTGCCTCCATTAAGTAAAAAGATGAATAAATCTAATTACCTCCTCCTGCCAAAAAAAGTTGATTAATTCATTGATTAATTAATCAATTATTTTTTAAAAAGACAAGACCTGACAGTAATATCATATGTCATCACCACCTAATAACCTCAGCATTTCCAGCTACAGGAGGGGGATGATGGTCTGAAGCCTGAAGAATCTGCAGAACTGATGGGATGTTTGCCAGTAGCATACTCTTTGGTAGGAAGGATGATCCAGCACAAACGTTTTATGGCAGTGATTTTATAACATCCCACACATGGAGCAGACCTTCCATTACTTTTTTTAATGAATGAAATATTCAGCACTGTGGACCCAATGGATCTAAGGTGCAAATGTATCCGGCATCAGGCTCATAAATACAGAACAACGGCATGGACAGAGTTAATTCATTGTTAGCCCACACGCTAACAGCATAGAGGTGACAAGGATGCACACGAAAGCCAGCAGAGAAGCAGACAGGTCAGCATCCATGAATTGTTGAGTTTTTCAGTCTCCCAGAAGCAAGGGAGAAATATCTGCAGGAGATGAGAAGGCAAATTGGCCACCTACCTCCTAAAAAACTGCCTCATCTGTGCGTTTATTCATCCATTCCTGCACTCATGTATTCAGTCAGTGTCGCCCGTCCGTGTGCTAAAGGCCATGTTAAACATTATGGACCTGTCCGTCCTTTATCCCTGTATGGAAGAACAGGTAGCAAAAATGAATGATCATCTGTATTTTCTATAATTCAGACCATTTTACATTTATTAAAGAAATCTCTCCTTCTCCCAAATGCCTACTCAGACAAGAAGAGGACTAAACATTTCAGAAGCCATCTACATTTCTTGTTGAAAATTTCAGTGTCTGAAGATGCCAGGTTTGGAATCATTTGCATCTGTAAAGCGTTACCTTGATGTGAACAAAAAGAAAAAAAAAAGAAGGAAATGTTTATATCCTAAGAAAAACAGGATTGTGAAACGTATATTTCAAAGAACAGAAAATAAAGTCTAGGGCTATAATTTTGAGTAATCACAACTCTGCAGTGTGTTAGAACTTTTGGTTCTTTCTGGTTCAGACCCATCCCTAGCTTTCCCGCGTGAATGGTGAGTGACTTATTCTGATGCAGTCCGCAGGGAAGGATGACACGAAGCATTTGCTCCCACGCAGTGAAGTGTGAGCAGGTCCAAATGCTCAACGTGGCGAGTGGTGACAGATGTGGAGTTAACTAAATCACACTGTCTGTAGGCTTCAGGGCAGGGGAGTCCAGGTAACTTCGCAAACCCCAGGAGGCGGCAGCAGCAGCAGAAGTTAGACTACGAGTAAACAGACCCCTTGGGTATGAGCGCATAACTCAGCGACCCTGGGGTAATAAGTCAAAAATTAGTGTCTTCAACTCTGGAAAATTGCTCATTTATTTCAGCCTCCGTGCTCTGATATACTGTGTGTATATTTACATACTTGTAACTGAACACAGTAGAATCACTAAATATCATGACAGATTTTTCAAATTCAATGTGCAGACTCCCAGAGTATTTCAGCCATATATTTCCCACTCTGAACTTCTAAAGTTGTGTACCGTAAGGGAAATTTATTCCACATGCTTCACAGCTAATTGTGAATAAACATGGGCCCGACATTCCACAAAATACACGTTTTTCTCACTTCCAAAATTTGAAAAATGTGCAAGAAAGGTTTTCTGAGAATGTCTGGAAAATATTGAAAAGGGACTTAAAGATATTCTTAAGTTATAAAGCGAACTTTATGTTATTTGGAAAACACTTGCCTTATATTTAATCCACTGTTGTTAAAGAAAGATTTAATTTTCATACGTTTTTCTAACAAATGAAAGCAAGTTTTAAGCAAGCAAATGAGCAACTTGATTAAAATAATCAGTGCACAGAACTACCATGAAAATAATGGGAATTTCAATAATGTACAAAAATAATCTAATCAGTAAATAAATTAGACTTTTGACATTTTATTTTTTTCCCAAATTTATAAATCTTTTGAAATATTTACATCAAACCAGAATATTGAATTTACTCAGTTTCAAAATAATGTTAACAGCCCCTGCTAAACTTGATTAACTCTTTCCTTCTAAACTAATATTTAACAAAAATTTAGTGTGCATGTATACTTTAACAGTCTTTATGATAATTTTATTAGCATCATTTAGAAGGCAACATTAAGTCAGTTATGTCCCATACAATATTTAATTATCGCACCAAAAGTTAGTAGTTTTCTTATGTTGTTTTTAGCATTTTTTGAAGTGTTTAATTTGAAATGCCATTAACATAATTTTTTCTAGTCAAATGATCATAAAATTTTTTTAAGTATTATTAGATTTAAAAGCACATATTCCAGCCTCCCTAACGTACAAAACAAACCTTCTGTTGGTTTTCTGTTTGGAAGCATTGTTAGTAATTTAACGTATACATTTTTAGAGGTTAATTTAAAAAATGGTGTTTTTATTAGGTCAGTTTAAAAAAAATGTTTAAAAAGACCTAAGCACTTCTGTAAAATTTACTCCATGTTTAGGGGAAAGATGAGCACACTTCTAGTTTTTCACTTTATGCCAAGTTTCAGCCCAGAGAGAATGTTTATAGTTCAGATGTTAAACCTCAGAAATATGAATGTGAAGACAACCTTAACTACAGTGTTACAAATGCAATGTTGTAATTTTATATGTTAATCTATCAATACACAGCATGTGCAAACATATGTTTATAGACAGGGAGACAGAAATACACAAACGAGGAGATAAAATGCTTGTATCTCATTGGATGCTTTATAATTTCTATCAATTTATGAACGTTTTGTTTTTGTGTTATGATTTCACTTGAAGTTGACATAATGCAGCTCGGGCTTATTTGCAAAGGCCTCATCACGAACATTCTCGAAGCTGGGGCTGCCAGCCTGCTGAGAAGATAGGGAGGAAACTTGCCTGCTGGGGCCGTTAGAGACGGCACTAGGAAATCAGAAGCCTGTGCCCTGGGACGCTTTTCAGGGCTCGTTGGTAGGCGGCACAGGTAGGCCTTGAATTTTATGAGCACATCTGTTATGGCTGCATCTCTAAATTTGGCCCTTAGGGTTCAGCAGAAAATTTGTGGCAAAAGAAGTATAAAACGGTGCTTTCATGGTCTTCCTCTGACCCACCAAAGGAGCGCAGATCATTGGCTAATCATCACGAAACTGAAACAAAATTCAGGGACCAAGAAGATAAAAACAGTTGATTTTATGAAGAAGCCCCTTGTGCACAAAAGACTCTCCTCTGTTGACAGCGTGGTCCCCACTGCAGCGTGTTCAGTCAAAGATTAAAGGAGATCTGAGGCCCTGTTTGCTTCTTTTCTTGTTTTTACTCAAGTTACAGGATTTTGCAAAACACTTAGGTGAAGTATGCTATGGAATTAGCAGATGGCTTTAATTTTCATTTGGGATATAAGGCATATTTCAATTTTCCTTACTAATGTGATGGATGAGTTTTAGGAAGGTTTAAAGTTCTAAATTTAACTTTGACGGCTGCATAAAGAATTCAGGATTATATAATTAAAAGTTAGCACTGGAGTTCTTAGAAGCCACGGAAAGAAGCTTCAGATACTATAAGGGAGCAAAGAAAGACAGTTGTATTTTAAAGAAATTATATCTCCAGGGGAAAGATTCTTGGGGCTAAAATTCTTAAGATATGTTTTATTTCACTGGCCAAACATTTAAGATCTTTAAAGTTGATTTTTGGATGACTTTTTCAAAATAATCTAGCTTTTTTTTTCTGATTATAAACAAAATCTGTACATATCATAAACAACTTAGACTGAGAATTTCATCATCCAAACATAATCCCCACAACAGCAGGTTTCTCTGATACGTACACAACACACACATTCTTATAAAAATGCTTGGCGTAATATCTATATTTCGTAAACTTCCTTTTTTCACTTCACTATGTGAAAAAATAGGTGTGTTGCAGTACATATTTATAAACACACACATACCTCCTTGCTAGTAAATCTCCTTGAGATTTATATTCTCAATTTTATTTTGTGAGTAGAATTTTATTTTAGGGAGACACAGTTATTTAAATAGTCCCCTACATTGGATATATAGGTTTCCAATGTTTTGCTATTATAAAAACCAGAATGTATTATTTTTTATCCAAATAATATTTATTGTTCATTTCTATTTTTTATATATGCTCTTCTTTTATCATTATTTCTAATAAATAATTTGCCTTTTTCTTATTAATTTGGTAGAATTATTTAAATATAGCAATAATAATGCTTTGTAATATATATGTCAGTCTTTATAAATTTAAAATGTGAGGTTACTTTTAGCCACAAAGACATTTTTAATATGCTCAATCATATCTGTTGTTTTTAATTATAATTTCTGGAAAAAAAAGGAAAGTGTTTTTATTTATACCTGTAAAATTGAAGTATCTTAACACTTTTCAGAATTCAGATTCACTCTGTTTATTATTATTCATGCTACGTATAGTTTCACTAGTTGGTTTGCTAACTCTGATAACAGTCTCATAATTTATTGTTCAATAATGTTCTTTGTCTCTTAGAGGAATAGTAAAGCTCAAACCTGAAGTTTAGTATACATTTCCCAAATTGTAAAAACGGGGGATATTTGTGCAAAAGAATGATTTTAAAAGATAATTAGGAACTCATAAAGTCTGTTTGGGTCATCTTCAGACTTCAATAGCATGATAGTAAATTTCCATTGCTTCCTGGTTTATTTATTTAGCCAGTTTTTTTTAATGAATGCATATTTTCTGAATGTGGGCTTTTTGGCAGACACTGGCAGAAGTTGAAGTTATATAGAGGTGAAAAAACATGGACAGATACCCTCATTAATGAAACTAAAATTACTGGTGATGGGAAGAACACTGAAGTTTTTAAAAATAATTGTAATTGTTAAAAAGGACAGGCAGAAACTGCCTGGATTATAGGGGGGAGCTAACCATAGTCTGCAGCAATCAGGGAGGGCTTCCTTGAAGAAGTGGCATTTTAGCTGAGATTTGAGAGACGGTTAGAGTTCACAAGGTAAAGAGGAAAACAAATTATATTCCGGGCAGGGGAGGCTTGTACAAAGGCAATGGTATAGGGAAGAGATAGGTACAAAGATGTAGATACAAACCACAGCAACGTGACCAGATGGCATGTCTGAAGGACAGAGCTGTCTGACGTGAAGTTTGGAAGACAGACGTGTGATAGAACAGACAAGGCCTGGTCAACCATGGTGAAGGTTTTGCCATTTAGTCGACTTCTAAAGAAGTCAGGAACACTCCAGGAAACCAGTTTTCCAGCAAGAGTTGGGGGAAAGAGATAGAGCTTATGAATTCAAAATTCAATATGTAAAGCTTGAGATGCCTATGAGATTATACTACGCAAGTGGAGACCTTCAATAAACCTTAGATGGGTGGCTGCTTAGATGTGTGAGTCTGAATCTCTGAGTAAAGGTCTAGAACAGTCACCTTCAGCTAGCCACATTACTGGCCCCTGTTTCGGGTGGGCTACTTGGCAACACCTGGACGCATTTTTGGCATTCAGTGCTGGGGGAGATGAGGGTATTCCTGGCATCCAGAGTGTAGAGAAGAGAGATGCCATTGAAATTGCCCAGGTTGAAAAATCCCTCGTCAAGAAAATGGATCGTATAAATGTGTAGGTTTTGATTGGTTTTTGAAGCTATACAGGAAAACCTAAGATTATTGAGAAAGAGGAAAAGAGGACCAAAGACAGAGTCTTAGGAGATAATAGTTGTTAAAGTCAGAAGGAGGAGCAGGGATGCCTTCCGAAGAATCTAAGAAGGAATGATCTGTAGAGGTGGGTGTGAAAATTGTATTAGTTATCTTATGCTATGTAACAAGTGATCCCCAAACTTAGCTTAGCATCTTAAAATAATAAGCATGTATTACCTCCCACAGTTTCTGAAAAAAGCAAAATTCTAGGAGCTTCTGCTCCGGGTGGTTCTGACTCAGAGTCTCTCACAAGGTGTCAGTCAAATTCTCACAGTCATCTGACGGTTCAGCTCAGATTGAGAAACCTACTTCCAAACTCAAGACTGCTGTTGTTGGCAGACTCAGTTCCCCACTGGCTATTGACCAGAGGTTTCTGGACCGCCCTGCATGGGCCTTGCAATAGAGCTTCTTAAACTAACAGCTTGCTTCCCCTCAGTGAGATACCCCAGAGAGAGAGAGAGTCCAAGATGGAAGTCTCAGCTTTGTATCTAATCTCATTAGGGTCATATATCACATTTGCCATTCATTAGTGAGAGCTGCCTAATCCAGCCCACACTTGAGGGGAACAGAATGCAACTCCATCTCTCGGAACCTCTGTGTCTCTTCCGTGGAATTCTTGCATGAAAACAGCGTGCAATGGACATCTGGTCAACCAAGGAGTTGACTCACCCTGAGTGAAGGCTGAGCCTGACAGCAGACTTGCTTGGTCCAAGCACACCATGCAGTGCTCACCTTGGGGAAGAAGCAGCTTCCAGAGAGGAGTGTGGCCTGGGTAGTAGAAGCTGTTTGTCAAAGGAAAACTCAGCTGTATCTAGCAGAGAAGAGTTAACTTACTTTCCCTATGTTCTTTCACCCTCTGTGGTTAGCTACAACCAGATTTTCATTAAGAAGTTGGCTTATATCCTATGTGAATTTTCTGTGGAAAAAAAAAAAAGATAATGTCTGACTTTTGCAGCAAGAATTAGTTTTACCAAGATCAGATAAAGCTCAACATTTTAGTGAAAACTTAAATATTTCCAAAATATTAATCAGCTTTATCTCCCAGGGAAAAAATTATATATATTGCCGAAAGTGCAGACTGTGTTTTCCTCAAGTGTTCTTAGTTAGTAAATGATATTATACCCTCTACTCATATTGACCCCAGGCTAGGAATTTTAAAGCATTTCCCCTCGGTGGGCTTGAGTACTAGAAACCAGCTTAAACTGACGTGAAAGATAAAAATGGATTTGACCCATGACTTATTCACAGGCTGTGACAATTTATCCAGCCCTACTATCATTGGTGATTAGGTGCTGACTGCCCATCACACCCATTTCTCAGTCTCTTTTTTTCTTCTATCTTCTCAGGATGTGGGAAACTGAACTGCATTCCTGGGAAAACTTACCATGTTGGCATCTGGTTGTGTGTGCACATTTTTACACTGCACCTTTTTTTTCGCTGGAAGGGCTTGATAAAAATAGCTGCTTTAAGAAGAAATGGATTTATGACTGCGTCACCCATTGTAGCGGAAATGTACACAGTGAGTCACATCTTTGCCCAGAGATGCACCTAGGCCAGGAAGGCCCTGAGGAGCTTGGGCACAGACTCCATCTGAATGTTGGCGCGGGCCCACAGCATCTCAAACGTTGGCAGTGGAGGCTTGTTGGAATCATAAATGCTGACCATAGGCAACTTATTTGTGGAAGCTGACAGTTAACATTGGCTTGTACTGGCTTCCTTCATTCTCAGCAGGCCACACGATCAGCATGCTGACTGCTCCACCCCTCCGGCCCCCCAGGTGACCAGCGGTGACAGAGTCCAACACAGAGCTCATCCAGACGGGTCAGACTGTGGCTTCCCTGGGCCTTCACTGCCAGGATTATTTTTTAATATGACTCAATCAGATCAGCATTATAAGCAGTAAAACGTGAACAAGGAAAGAGGACAAAATTATTTTTAAAATTATATGTTAACAAACTGAGATCAAACTACACATTCCTTCCAGCAATCAAATCAATATTATCAGCCCTACGTTATACTAAAAAGGAACTTAGGCTAAAGTAAAATACTCACCACCATCATCACTATGAAGAAATACAAAACACTTATGAACTCTGGTCTTTCTGGAATGTAATTTCTTACATGTGCTAATTTGAAAGAAGCAGTTTTCATCTCGTCATTATCTTACTGTCTTATAATTCAAGGGCCTGAAAAAGAAACACACTCAGGTTATAGACCAAAAATATTTTAAAACACTGACATCTGAATATATTCATTTTTCTTAACCTCAGTAATTTAATAAGCGAAAGCCTCATTTTCTTCCGAAGTCTCAACCTAAAAGAAAGGGATCATCATTCCAGCTAGAAACAAAGGACCAGATGAAAAAACCCTGAATTGTAGGTGACCATGAAACTTACTGAACTTTGCACCTGGCTACTTTTACTCTATTTGACCAAAATAAATGTTTGCATTTGATTGTATGTATCACTCATGGATACATTTAATTGGGTTGAGATGAATCAGAATTACCTAATGACCTAATGACCATTTGAGGCCAATTTCATTAAAAATAATTATAATCTCACCAAAGATAGCCTTTCACCAAATCAAACTTTATCAATAGTTCTGTTCCCTCTCATTCTTTATAGTTCATGGGGATGATATCTGTATCAGATTTCCACAGAGACATATTTTCTGAGCAGTGGATTTTAAGGGATATCTGTGCCTTCAAGAATCAAAAATAGATAAACAGCAAGGTCCCACTGTAGAGCACATGGAACTATCTATATTCAATATCTTGTAATGATCTATAATGAAAAAGAATATGAAAGAAATATATATATATGTATAAATGAATCACTATGCTGTACACCAGAAATGAACACAACATTGTAAATTAACTATGCTTCACCAATAACATAAAAACAATAAAATAAAATAAAATTAGTGCATATATACTGTCCTTTTATCTTAAAGAAAAAAAAGTTGGGAAAAAAGCTCAAAGCTTCACAAATTTCCACTGGAGCCATGGAGATACTGGGAAATTGTTCTTGTCCCGACTCTAAGTCTGGAGAAGCCAGGAACAGCAAGAGGAAAAGAAGTCCTCAAGGTCACTCAAGTTCAGTGAGCAAGACTTGAAATCTAACACTCCTGGTACCTACTCTGCAGTTTTAACCAGTTTCTCATCCTGCTTATCTCATTCTGATCTGCCTAATGAGCAGCTGTCGAGCATTAAGCAAAATCATCCCACCCCTTCCTGCTAAAAATACACTGTGTGTGCCAACTTTCAGAAAGGAAGCAAAGGAGATGATGTATAGTTTCATGTGTCCAGGTGCTTAATTCAGTCCCTAGTCTTTATTTAGTTCTCAACACAATTCTGATAGTCATCATGGCTGCTGACACTTCATGACAGCTTCAAAGTCACCATGGCCGGGAGCACTTGTACGAGATCTTTCCACATTCATGATCTGAGGGAAGAAAGGGATGGTGCCTTAAGTGACAGTAACATACTTTGTCCAACATCATGCTCTTTCAGTTACAGTGTTCTTGAAAAATTCCAAAAAGGAACCCCTTATATATTATTTATTTCATAAAGTAAGATTTTCTCCCTTTTCCATTTGCTCTGATCTTTTTTCTTCTATTTAATGGCAGAGTTAACAACTGATTCACCTATTCAATAAAATATAATTATTAAAAGTAAGTACCAGTTTTACCCAAGTATTTCAATAATATAAAATGAATTGTCTTAACACTGTAATTATTCCCCATATTATAAAAGTACATCTTTGGGTTTGTTTTAAAACTACTTTACAAATATATTAACAGATATACAGTATACTGAAAAGTAATCTAGAAAATATGTTTAGGCTACATGAACATCAAAATATATTTATGCACTTCTTAATTAATTTTATACAATTTTTAAAGCTTACTTTTCATTTACAGTTGTTACAAAATAACAAGACAAAAATGCCCACCCTCACCACCTTTATTCAACATAGTTTTGGAAATCCTAGCCACAGCAATCAGAGAAGAAAGAGAAATAAAGGAATCCAAATTGGAAAGAAAGAATTAAAACTGTCACTGTTTGCAGATGACATGGCACTATACACAGAGAATCCTAAAGATGTCCCCAGAAAATTACTAGGGCTCATCCATGAATTTGGTAAACTTACAGGAAACAAAATTAATATATAGAAATCGGTTGCATTTCTATACACTAACAAAGAAATATCAGAAAGAGAAATTAAGGAAACAATCTAATTTACCATAGCATCGAACATAATAATATAGCTAGGAAAAAACCTTCTTAAGGATGCAAAAGTCCTGAACTCTGAAAACTATGACATTGATGAAAGAAACTGAAGATGACACAATCAGATGGAAAGATATACTCTGTTCTTGGGTTGAAAGAATGAGTATTGTTAAAAGGACCAAACTATCCCAGGCAATCTACAGATTCAGTGCAATCTCTATCAAATTACCAATGGCATTTTTCACAGAAGTAGAGCAAATAACTTTAAATTTTGTATGGAAACACAAAAGACCCTGACTAGCCAAAACAATCTTAAGAAAGAAGAACAGAGCTGGAAGAATCAGGCTTCCTGACTTCAGACTATTCCACAAAGCTACTGCAATCAAAACAGTCTGGTACTAGCACAAAAACAGACACATAGATCAATGGAACAGGATAGAGAGCCCAGAAATAGACCCACATACTTATGGTAAACTAATCATGACAAAGACAGCAAGGATATACAATAGAGAGAAGACAGTCTCTTCAATAAGTGGTGCTGGGAAAACTGGGCAGATACATGTAAAAGTATGAAATTAAAACATTTCAAACACCATATACAAAAATAAACTCAAAATGGATAAAAGATTTAAATCTAGGACCAGATAGAATTTATATATTTTTGATACACATTATACAAATAATGAAATATCTTCAACTAATCTCATTATATATTAAGATGACAAAATACATTGCACTTTAAATGTGATTTTTTTTATGTTATGTATCTTATAAACTATGACATTTTACATTCAGGGTTTAGACTATCTCTGGTGATTGCATTGATAAATACACAATATAGAAATTAATCTAAATCAAGGCATATGATGTGAATCACTACAATTACAACCAGGAGATGAGCTAAAGAAGTTCTTTGCATGCGCACTGAGGTAGAGTTATGAACAGGCAGATTCTGCAGACTTGCTGTTATTAGAAGGGCTATAAGAGGGAAGGGATTGGAGTGACAGAGAGAGACAATCTTCTAAGAACAAGAGAGTCAAGATCTTTGGCCAGGAGAGCAGAAATACAAGGGAGAAGAAACTCAACTTTTCTGAGCAAAAAGTAGAAAATCTACTTGATAGAAGCTGGTGGTAAAAAGTAAAACTAAAATATATTAGAGTCCTCACTGTGTTTTGTAGAAAGGCCAAAGGGAAGCTGCAGAATTAATTTGTAAATGGCCTCACTCTTACATTCATGGAAATGACTTCCACAGTTATCTCTTTGACTAATCAATTTCAAAAACAAAGTGACATCAGGAAGGTGTTTATATCCAACAGTATGTTGATTCGTATGAGGAGACCAAGACTGCTTAGAAGTAACACTCGCTAAGGAATACAGATCAGCGCCAAAGGGATGTAAACCCTGAGGCTAATTGCCAGATGAATTATAATGCAAAGGTGTCTGTTTGATACATAGAAACAAATCCTAAATGTGTCTAGGTGAGAGTACACATACGTGTGTGTGTGTGTGTCTGTGTCTGTGTGTGTGTGATGTCTGAGAGTAGAAAGAAAGGGATACATTTAAATTAAAAAGTTAATTATCTTGTGAATTCTACTGTACTAATTTTGGAGACTGTCAGAAAAAAAAAAATTAAAGCCTTCAAACAATCCAAAAAAAAATTTGGTAGTAATTTCCATTTTACAATTAAAATATGGCATACAGCTTCACTTCTTGTTTTCAATTTCTACTTATTTGTCAAAAGATGGCCTAATACATCTAGAATTCTTTACTTTACTTTCATCCAGCATTCTTTACTGTAGGGTTCAGAGTATAAATTATATAAAGGACGATAGAATCCTTGAAGGCAGGGTATTGTCTAAATACAACTTTTTCATACTACAATGTCATCTCAAAATTCATTGATCAAGATAATCAACATTTGGTAGGCTTATAAAATTCCCTTCCTAAAATAAAATTCTGCTCTTTCCGGCCCAATATGGTCTTATTTCTGTGAAGCACAACAAGGAGGTACACCCCAGGTATTTCAGGAACCCTAGAATGGGCATTCACCTTCTGCCTTTAGTCGTTTTTTGTTTGTTTGTTTGTTTTCATTCCTGAATAATATACGCTCATTGTTTAGTATGACACAGCAGTTTATCATCACATGTTCTTAATCTTCCATAAAGTGCAGTTGTTTTCTAGAAGGAGGCTTCTCTAAAATAGGTTTTGGTGGTGTTTGTAGGCTCTTCTGATTCCTGGCAAGGCTACTGAACCATTCTTAAGAATGTAACCGCCACAGGAAAAGGTTAACCCTTAAGTGTATACACATCAATGTAACGAGTAAGTAATGGAACTGCTAATTGAATCCATGCTCAAGAGGATGCCTCCTGCCGCAGGGCTGCAAGGTCTTCAACATGCATGGATTCCCATGGTCAAACTCAGTTTTCATGTTCTCTGGAAACACCCTAAGTTGTGCAGGTGTACGTCACAGGGCTTTCGCTCCTTGCCCGCCTGCTGCCATCGCTGGGTGTCCTGCGTTTCCCTGCTGACTCCTTGCCATTCCTGGGGTTTCCTGGGATCCCCAGGGGTCACCATCATGAACCCCCAGAGGGCTGGTGTGTAAGCAGCTCCCATGGGTGTAAGTAAACAAATCAATCAGTGGGAATGAACAGACAGCAGGTGATGTGCCCCAGATGTATCTGCTGAGCTAAGTTATCAAAAGCCTCCTAGTAAGGGACGCATTCAGAATGATGGAGATTTTCAGAGTTTCAGAAGAAACTTGGTTCAGAATTTTAAAGAGCAGTCTTCTTGTATCTGCAGAAGACACCAGGACCGACTGGCCTCCAGAGCACAACAGCCATCAGAATAAAAACCAGATGGCAACAGTTTTCATTTTATTAGAAAGGTCACCAAACGTGAAACCAAAAAATCTGGGGATCACTCGTAACCTTTAGGTGAAAGAAAATTAGTATTTTCTCTCCAGTTTGGCTTCCCTTTCTGCACCTGCCGCGGCGCATTCTGAGTCCAGGTAACGACTCTATCATGATGGTGTCTGTCATATATCTAGCTTTAAAAAAAAAGCGTATTCTGCTTCAAGCTCTGTGGTACAAATGTTCTAATTTAATGCGTGAGTGATTCTGCTTCGGCCAGTTATTATTCACATTGTTGGTGGTGTCCGCTGCCTCAGTGAGCCTTTTGAATTAAGTGTGTTAGTTCTAATGCTTCAGGTTTTGATTTCAGTGTCTAGAGAGATTCTTTTCACTGTATTCCAATAAATATATCTTAACAACCTTAATATTTCTTGGTTCTGAATGACCCTTGATTTGTGATCCAAGCCCGTCTTTGAAACAGAATGAGGAACTCACCTGTCTTTCCAACTTTTAGTGCTGGACTTCTCCCGTCAAGCCAGCGCTCCCCTGGTTCCTCACTGAGGTCAAAGGTCCCGTTGCCAGTCTTTGGCCCATTGTCTTGAGGGGTCTTACCCTCTAAACCACATGCATCTGGCAGTCTTTTCAGGCCCAGCTCTAAATTTAACTTTGCCATGAAACCTGTCCTTCTTCTGAGACCAACCTCTCCTTCCCCAGTCTCCGCCCTGGGCAGTGTGACTCCCTCTCACAGCGTTTACTCTGCTTCTTCTTACACAACAGTGTGGTTCCGTGTGCTTTGTTGACATCGACCTTGCAGGCAGGATTCTTATCTTTTTTACCTGTAGGGTTACAAGTAGGATCCTTTGAGGATAGCGCTTAACAAATGTGTGGTGAATGAGTAAAGACATGACAAAACTGGTAAAAATAAATGTCATTAGTGACAAGGAACATGTGAATAGCCCTCAACTGGGTGGCCTGGGAAACACCGTGTGACACTTCTGGTAAACAGGATTCCCTCTTTTATAAAATGAGGGCAAGAGATAGTACCTTGTCTTCACTCTGCCTCCAACATGGTGTCATCTGCCCCATGGGGTGTGGAGGAGAAGCAGGGGAAACCAGGCTAGTTTGTCTAATCCTTTGTCCTTCTAAAGTGTTTGTCCTTGGGAATACCATTCTAATGGGGCAATCCAGGAGCAGTAACCTTGCCGTCAAACTGTAGGAACCAATACCTCGGGTAGCTAGGCTTCTCCCAGCATGGCATCGTGTGGAGCATAAGGACTTTAATCCAGAGACTGTCTTCTGTTTTGCTTTTCCTATGCGTCATGCAATCTGTATTACCATGGAAAAATTACTTCCTCTCTCTGCGCCTCATTTGATAAATTTGTACAATGAGGATAATAACACCAACTACCCAGATTTCACAAAGTATTTACTTAAATTAGCAAGCACAGGGCAGTATTGTGAATACTAACAGCAAGGCTACTGGAGTCAGACTCTCTAGGTGGAAGGCAAGGACCCGCGAATTCCTGCGTGATCTTTGAAGAGTCATGCTCTGCATTCTAGTTTCCTCCAGGGTACAGTGGGGATCATCACCGCTATCTGATAAAATGTTCCCAAGGATTAAAGACTTAATACTCAATTAAAGAGTTTGGAACATGTTATAAACCTCAATAAGAGTTAGATATGTTCATTAAGTGCTCAATAATTAGTTCATTTCACTTAACAATGCAAGAAGGATAATGGAAGTGACAGGCTCTCCCCTCCATTCATTCAAGGATTATGGGAGGGGGTAAACCAAGAAAAACAAAATCTTCTTACATAATGTGCTTCTAGCCTTCACCACGTCTGTTTAGATCACTGTGGTAGAAAAATTGACCCCCTTTTTCTGTTCTGAGGCTAGTTGCTATCACTCAAATACCCCTTTCATACTTCTCTACGTCTGGGCTATTCTTTCATTCTGGAGCATTGCTGAATGTACTCATGACTTCTGTCACTGCTTATTGCACATCATAAATTACCTTCACTGTCCCAGTGACTGCCCTCTCTTTCTCCTAACCGTCTACACTCCTGTGCCATTCTCTGATCCGTCTGGGTGGGTTTGACCCCACCTGTCTATCCTAGGCATCGCTATTGGCTCCTCCTGCTGTCCGTGAACGTCCCTCTCTTGACCCTCAAGATTTTTTTGACGTTGACTATAAACTCTAGTTCACTGCCCAGATCCTGTCCTACTTGTCTTTTATTTGTCTCTGTTGTCTTTGTTGGATTCTGGACCTGGAGACCAAGATTCTTTCCATTGGCAAAATACAAATGGCAGGGGGAAAGAAAAAAACTATGGGATTTATATTTGAAAAAAAATTTAAATGCGGAAAGCAACATAAATGCCGCTGTGATTAATTTAATCTCACCCAGCACATTTTCCAAGCCCTAGTGCTAAATGATGAGGAAGTGGTCTAGTGTTAGAACAAAGGCAGAATTACCTCCACATTTCTATTGTGAACAAAAAATCAAGCAGAATGAAAGAATTTAACTAATACTACCTTCTCTAGAATCAGCGTTGGTTTTAGGGGAATGGAAATCACGTTTGAAGCCAGACTTTGACGTGAACACCAAGTATAACGGGGGACCACACATCTCAGAACTGTTTACAGCAAGAGCTGCTGCTGGTTACTGACCTCCCTACAGCCTGCTTGGTGCCTTGTCTGCACCGTCTTACTCTTCACCAACATAGGGACTATCATTTCCATTACAGTCATTAACAGGAAGTGAGTCAAGTGACTCCTGCAGTCAGTCAAGCCTCATCCATTAATATGTTGACAGCATGGTCTTCTACATCTGCTCTCTCCAACAGCGTCCACCGTCCCTGTCTCCATTTCTCCCTCTTTATTTTTCTACTTTCCACTTGTTACCACTGGGAATGACAGATAGATAGATAGATAGATAGATAGATAGATAGATAGATAGATGCATTTGTTTGTTTACTGCTAAAGTTCCCCTGTGATACTTAAGCTCCATGAGGGCAGACACCTCCTCTGTTTGGTTTACTTGGAACACCAGAGCCTAGAATAGTACCTGGCAAAAGCAGAGGTTCCTAAACACATGTGGAATGAAAATATAAAGAACGTGAGCCACAGAAAGATCACACAGCTTACCTCCCCAAGGGTATGCAAATTAATAGGAAGAAAAACAGGACTCGAACCATGGTTGGAGTTACAGTAAAGTACAGTTCCCTTCACTATGCCACGCCCCTGCTTACTGTTTCTGGTCACTAACATCTACAGAGGAGAAGCCCACGTTTTTGCACTCACACCAGGGTCATGACCAACCCAACAGCAGAAATAAACAGAAGGTCTAGTCTTTCCCCATGGCCAAAATTACTAAGATGCTGTGAAGAGGATGCTGCAGGAAAGAGATCTTTTATCAGGTCATCTGATTGATTTATCCCTAACTTGCTAATTGCATTTTATAGAGAGAGTTTACACATACCACATTTCACAACACTCTGAGGAAAAATAGAAAAGAAAGGAAAGAATATTAAAAAGAAGAGTGTGCCATTCATGTGAACTAATGAAGGCATCTCTATCTCATGTGACCACCTTTTCATGTGTTTCTTTTTAAACTGCAATCAAGGAAAAGGACAGGCAGTCTCAGTATTAATGGACATCTGATTAGGCAGAAGCGTGCCCTCCCCATGCTAATGATCAGTGATGTTCCTCTGTATGTGAATCTCCTTGCCCTGAGAAAAATACCTCTTTCATTTGCATGATTTAAAAATCCTTCTCAATCATCTTGCATTAATTCAGTTAACATTTTTAACTCGAAAGATGGTTCAATATAATGATGCATGCTTTTTCCCAAAATTGCTTTGAATTTCCAAGTGTGATACCTTGAAAACTGGGATCTTTACGGGCTTTGATGGGGACACTGACTTTAATAGCAAAAGGATTCTCCCCCACCCCACATCATTGCTTTCCATTCTGAGCCTCTTCTCACAATTGCTCACACCTAAGCCCAGTTGGAGCCCAGGTGTCATTTCTGTAGCAGCTGTGTCCTTTAAATCATTGCCCAGTCATTGAAAAGGGGACATTTTAAACACATTTTTCAATAAAGAGGGTATGCCTAGCAGCTGTATAGAAGCTGATCTCATGCTTTCTCTTTTATCTCATAAAACACTCACCACAGACTCACATAATGATCCTCATCCTTGAAAATGTGTAATTCATGCTAGCCAAAGAATGGGGAAAATTCAATGAAAGAAAGAAAAATACCATATGATCTCACTCATACGTGGAATCTTTAAAAATGACACAAACGAACTTATTTATAAAACAGAGTCACAGACATGGAAAACAAACTTGTGGTTACCAGTGAGGAAAAGGGGGAAAGAGGGGATGGAAGGATAAATTGGGAGTTTGGGATTTGCAGATACAAACTAGTCTCTATAAAAGAGATAAACAACAAGGTCCTACTGTACAGCACAGGGATCTATATTCCATACCTTGTAATGGCCTATAATGAAAAAGAATATGAAAAGGAATATACATGTGTGTGTATAACTGAATCACTGTGCTGTACACCAGAGAATAATATGACCTTGTAAGCTGACTATGCCTCAAAAAAAAACCCAAAACCATCCTTTAAAATACTATCTCTTTTCTTCCATTCATATATGAAACCCTGAAACTTCATGGCTTATCATTAGAAAGGAAGGTATACGAAATAAAGTAAAAACAATTCTTAAAATTGAAAAGAGGAGATTGGAATACACAACACAATAGATAAAAGTGTAAACTAATGACTAATGACACCATCCATTCTTCCTCCATGGGGAACTTTTAGAGAAAAAACAGAATCCCGCACAGACTGCAGACTGGCACTCCATTTCCCCTCAAAGAGGCTTCAAATACTTTTATATGCTCTGGTCCACACTTAGAGCCAGGAATGTAGTCCTTCTAGTAGGAACTGATGGCATGTTGTCAGGAAGTCATAAATCCTTGCTTCTTTAATAATAGTTCTTCAGAAAGCAAAGATCAGGAAAAGTGAATATTCTCTATGGTTTTATGTTTATTATGTAAGATTACCATTTTTTTTGAAGTTTGCTTATTATTCTTGTAATTTGTTGTATCCGTGAGTTCATCGTAAGAGATCATGTAACTTTGCACGTTTTTATGAATTCATGCAATATGTTCTTTTGCCCTGAGCCGGATAATGTTGGGCACACAAAGGTGAGCAGCCAACAAAATATGGGGAGTGAAATCAAGGAGTAGCCCAGACAAAGTGCTACAGAATTTCAGGGATGGACTGATCTCAAGCTCTTGGAGAAGTTGACCAGATTTCCAGAGGGAAAGTAGTGTTGGGGCCTTCGTGTGCAGAGCTGAAGCCAGCATTGCAGAGGGGACAGGACTTTAGAAATGATAGTTGTGCTATGAACCTGGCTCTGAGCTGGAGAAGCAACAACATTCAGAAAGGAGCAAAGATTAGCAGTCTTTTCAGCTGTGGGATGGAATGACCATGAGGGATTAGCAGCAGAGCGGCTGGAAAGGGGAATTTGGGTTTGGATTGGGGAAAATGATCTGATTTAGCACATCCTCTAGAAACTCTAAATATGTGGAGAACTTAAACTGCATGCAAGCAAACATTCTTTTGAGGTGGAATGGTAATATGGTTATTTTTATTTCAAACCCATTCATTTGGTATCCTGTAGCGGTGATATCGAATACCGAGCACACACCATGCACAAAGAATTCCATGTAAATGATTGTATTTAGTTCTCATGCCAATGCTTGTGAACACTATGACCCAAAAGTTATCATTGCCATTGTAAGAGAGAAGAAACTAGGACCCAGTGATGAAAAGATCTTCCATAAGGTCTCAAAACTGGTGAAACCAGCATTGGGTCGGGGCCACAGAACACGAACGCTCCCCTCGCCATGCTCTGGTACAGGTACCTTGGCTCTGAACAATTTCAAGAAAGGAGCTACATCTTTATAAGCAGTTCATTTTAATGAGATAAGTAAGGAAGATAGAAAAAACTAAATGGAAAATGTTTTATTACTGTATACATCTTGCAACAAACTTAGATACGTTTCCCCTCAAGATCTTTTTATTAGAGGGATATCATTGGCTTTCCAGAAACATGGAAAGCATAAAATAAACTGCCTAGGACCAATGGGAATATTACTCAGTCAGGCACCACCCTGTGATTTTTCTAAGTCATACTTACTCAGAGGAAAAAAATCTTTGCATTAGAAGTATCGTTTTTTCACTTCTAAAAATATTTTCAGAGACAGCAGCTACTAAGTGTGTATCAGGCAAACAGAGGACAAAATCCTTCTGTTGCGCTAAAAAGCATTCAATGCTTTGTTTAAAACCCATTGGTAAACAACCTTTCAGGAATGATTTCAGGGAGAAGGCTGCAATTATGAATTCAACAGACTAGGTGATGGTGCAGGTGGGAGATGCAGCTTCCTGCATTCAAGGTTGCACTGTACCTGCTCCGGTACTAATGTTTCCCTTGGCTCTGCTCTACTTTCTTTTTTGTTGTGTGTATGTGTGTGTGTATTTCTTTCTTTTTTTTAACTTTTACTTTGTAAACATTTCATCTTTTAAAATGCTAGGAATCCAAAAACTAACACCGTGTTCAAAGTGAAATTAAAGCAGTGGTTTATGTAGCTTAATGTCATAATATTTTCCATACTATTTTCCCTTGCCTTATTAATATAACCATCAGTCTATTAGCTTTAACTGCTGCTGAAGACTGAGCAGATGTCTTCAGTGAATACTTCCATCCATAATTACCTCTTCTTTTTTTTTCCTGAGAAGTTCAGCTAATTCAGATCCTACCAATGTATATGAAAAGTTTAAATGATTTCTCCCAAAACGCATTACCTTTTTCTTATCTACATTAAATTCCATCTGTCATTATGTTGCATAGTCTCACACTTTGATTAGATCCTTCTGGAGTTTTTAACAATCCTTGCTAGTTTTTTTTTACTAACCTAAATAATCTCATGGCACTATAGAAGAACTTTTTTAACAGTTATGACTTTTTGCCAGCCTTGCCTTTGTATGGATTTGCCGTTAGTATTGTGTATGCATAGAAATGTGTCAAGTGTGATGCTCCAGCAATGAAAAAGCATAGACAATTAAACAAAAACACACAAAAAGGGGAAATAAAATTAAGCCTGGAAACCTTTTACTGCCTTTTTGTGCCGTGCTCACAAAATGTGTTTCTGAAATAATACTGATTAATTGCCATGAATGGAATTAGGAGAACTCACTGGTAATTGTGACTCCTATCAAAAAATGGTGAGTATCTGAGAACCCTGTTATGTATGTTTTCCAAATCAATAGGAATAATTTTAACTGGAATAATGTCTATTTTTGACTCATACTCTTCACAGATGTTTTAAGTAAAGATATTTGTCATCATGCTATTTCCCACTAAGAGCAATCAGTTGTTTGATTTCTAAAGCACAGATCGCTTGCCTGGCTCTTAAGAACTCCTCAAGTAAGCATCTCAAGGAAGAGGGGTACTGTCTTCTTGCCACGCATTTAAACCAAAGGTAGAGATGAGAAGTTATCTCGCTGGTTTACTTCCAACTTTTTGGATTATTTTTTCTACTTCCCAATCAGGATCACCAAATCTAAGAAGAAGAGCTTCTTGAAGTTGGAAGCAACTGTTTAATCATCCATCTTAAACTCTAGCTCAGTGGAGCCACCTCTTCCATTTGTTCATTTATTCGAGAAACAGTAGGTGAATCACAACTCTGTCTCTTAGGACTGCGAATACTACTGTGAGCAAAATGGACATGGTCCATGACCTTCTGAAGCATCCTGGACTAGAAAGCATATCACTAGACTGGAGTCCTTCCCCTCATAGGAAACGGATATAATTTCTTAAGGGCTAGTTATTCCAGACATTATGCTAAGCAATTTGCCTGCACTACCTAATTGAATAGTTATTAATATTCTATATAGATACCTATTCCCATTTTAAGGATGAAGAGATTCAAGTTTGAAAAGATCAGTGGTCATACTCAAGGTAATACAACCAGCCAGTGAATGGACTACAGCTGGATTCCATTTATATCTCAGTTTCAAACCCTACACTCTAAGTGGTTCACTGCCTTTGGGTACGAGGGTTGCTAAGAATTCTAGCTTCTGGTCATCTGCAGTCACATTCTTGGAAGATTTGATTCATACATCATGGTTCTGCCATATGAAATTACAGAAATCCATTTCTGTTTCATAAAGAAACGTTCTAAGTCACTGAAGACAGTTTTCAAGTTCATCCTATTTTTCTTCTAATCTTAACTTCCCCACGAGCTAGTAGGTGCAGGTCTCTTATAATTGTGAACAATTTTCCCTGGATTCAGATTTTGTTTCAGTTTCCCTCTTAAAGTATGTCACCAGGAACTAGACAACTCTACTGCTTAGCAGTTTATCTCATTTCATACCCACAAGACCATTGTATTATACATTAGTCTCACTTTTATTGAAGAAGCCAAGCCTCGGCAAAATTAAGACATTGAAGTCAGGATACACAAGAAAGGGGCAGAAAAGGACTGCAAACCAACTCTTCTGGAGTCCACCAGAGCAATTATAAAATTAACGATTTCTCTATAATATGACAATAAACATATACTTATGGACTGATATTTGAATGTTAAACAACGTTAAAATTGTTTTCAATAAAAATGAACATTTGCATTCTTGGAAAATATGCAACTAACTCACCTATAGTTTTGTTTATAACTAGGTATTCTAGTCCTCGTTTGAAAACAGTGTTCTAGTTGACTAACTTCTCAAGTCCAAAGGAATAGAAAAAAATTCTGTTTTCGCATAAAGCCAAGATCAACTCCAAGCCAGGTATGCTCTTGGGTGCCATATATTCAAAGTTATTCCATGGGGAGAGAGGAAGAGAGGGAAACGCCAAAAATACAGCCTTGAGACCAGGTAAGAAGAGGGAGGGGCTGTGACAAGCACATCATTAAGCTTGAGAGATTTAAACAGGAAAAAGAAGGCAGCAGAACAGCGAACAGACCCTACAACACCCACGAGTGTGCCTGTGTGTGCAACTGTGTGTGCCCATCCAACAAGATTTCAGTGAGTTTATTCATCACCAGGCACTGCTCTGAGCTCTGTGTTGAGGGCACAGGCAGCAGAGATGGTCGTCTGCTTTTAAAGAATTCACATCTTTATTCACATACATAATTTATGTATAACTTATTATTCACATGTATACACTCATAATATATATTCATTAACTTACGAATTCATAGGTACATATATTCATTCTTTAGACTAGGGTCACATTCTTTCTGGCGTGTTCTCTTTCTCTCCTGTTCTGAGGAGCAGTTCTAACCCCCCCACAGCAGCTGACACGTCCAGGGCACCAAGCGTAACCACCAGGATTCGCTGCATCCCAGGGATGCTTCAAGTCACATTCATACCCTTGGAAGGAGTTGGTGCAAGAGTGTTTGTATATGAGGATGTTTTTCAGGGTCTTCTCACAGTGGGCACTTCAGACAAGCACACTGCTTTGACTGATATTCCTCACTCCTATTTTAATGTGCAGGTCATTATTACCACGAAGAAATCGACAGAGATGTTTATATAGACCAAACAATAAAACTGCCTTTTCCTTTTTTCCTCAAGGCTAGGATTAGGGCGTATCCAAGACAGATTTCAGGTGGCTGAAAAGGTAAATGCCCTGAGGAATGGGACCCTCTTTGCATCTGGACTCCTTCCCAGGGCTCAGAGGATTAGCTGGAGAATGAACTTTAAGTACTGGCACCACCAGCCATGATCCGTCTCAAAATCACAAAAGGAGGTCTAACAAGAAAGTTGCAAGCAACTAGTGCACATGGCTTCTTTGTATTTTAATGAAAATAGTTATTGAGACTTCAAATCAATAAAAATGCCAAAATGCTTTGTAGTTGATAAAATTAAAACACAGCTGGGGAGGAGGGTATAGTTCGATTGGTAGAGTGCTTGCTTAGCATGCATGAGGTCCTGGGTTCAATCCCCAGTCCCTCCATTAAAAATTCAACAAACTTAAACACCCCTTCCCCTAAAAAAGCAGTTGGATACCTAATGGTCTGTTTATTTTTGTTTTCTGAGAGTGCTAGCTTTTCTGGAAGGCTTTCTTGAATATTCGTGGTATTTGCATGTCTGTGAACCATGATGAGGTCAATAATTTCTCTTGCACGTTCCTCCCTGGTAGACTTTCATTTTTATCAAAACCCGGTTTCAAATCTGTTACCAAAAAAAAACAAAAACATATATTTTGCTAAGATGAGTATAACATGTTCCCCAAAGTGCCTTTCAAGGCATGTTTGGCTACTGCACCCTGCTGCCGAATACAGAACTTGTTTACAGTGCCTTCCTACAACCAACTCATAACATTTTAATTTAATGGGATAGGTAACTCATGTTTCAATTAAAAGTAAAATTATTATGTTCCTTAGTTTGTGTGATTTTTTTTGATAGAATAGTACATTTATATGGTAATTTTCCAAAGATCAACTTTATTTATCGGTAAGAAGCTATTCCAAGATTGTTGTATATTTTCTTTGCTTCTGAAATGTTATCACATTTAATTGCCTGATCTTATTTGGGTTGCAATCATAGTCATTAATTAGTAGGAAGGTGAGGGACAGCATCATATCTAACTATCTGTTATGGCTGCTTTAATGAGGAAAATACCTGCCATCATTTTAAAGGCATCCGGTACACTTCACAAATACAGCTTGCCGTAGCAGTCTCATTTAGGCTGTGAACATCAAAGGAAATTGATGTCAGGTGTGAAAAGAAGCTGCAGACTGTATCTGCCGAGGAAACTGAGTGGTGTGTCTGGGTAGGAGAGATGAAGGGCAGCTTATAACATTAACGAAACTACAGGTAATTAGTGTAAGCTTTCAACGGTTGGTATGTCTGAGGAATAAAAAAAAATGTTATTTCTATTTATGCCCTATAAAACTACAAAAGTTTAGGATATTTTTATTCTTTTCACTTTCTGCTTCTATAGGAAGGCGGGAAATAAAATGGAATAATGAAAATCTATAGAAAGAGACCATGGTTAGGGATCAAAAGAAAACTGTTTATAATTGTAGTCAAAATAGCAGTTGAGGCGTTTTAATCATGTCTTTTGCTTCTTGTTAAATTCAAAGAAGCAAATGAAAAAATAAATGGTTGATTAATTAATGAAATGAAAGGCTTTGATAAGAATTCTTTGAGAGCAAAATGGGTACCCTAAATTTGCAATATTTTAATGGATTTTTTTAACTAAACTTAGATATGGTTCATGTGTGTAGGCAACGTGCCAAAATAATATTTACATTCCAAAAAAGGTGTTACAATACACCATACAAAAAATAAGCTTCTGTAAAGCAATGCCAAACCACAGACGTACATGATAGGGTTTGGGAGGAAGAAATTGTCCTCTACCCTTCTAGGTCCTTCTGGCTGGTCTAGGAATTAAAACTGACATGAGACATTAACAGGAGAAAAATCAAACAAAAGTTTAATAACAGATATACACGGGAAAGATGCAGAAAAACTGAGTCACTCACCAGAATGGCCAAAACCCGCACCTTAAATACCATCTTAAGCTAAAGACAAAAGAGGATATTGAGGGTAGTAGTCTGGGACTTTGAAGGGGCAGAAGGCAACCCACTTCAAGATGGAACAACTGATGTTTGCTGGTCCCTGCAGAGACAATGGGACACAGAGTGGACTCTGATCTCCAGGTCCTGGGAGGGGCTTCCTCACCCCGCCGAGCCCTTGTTCTTTGCAGATATCTCTGGTAATAGCTGTATTCCAGGATGAGGCCCTCCAACTACATATTTTTAGGCAATTAGCAGGGAGGTCAAAGTTTCTTTGTGAGCCTTGATTGTTTTCAGCTGGAAATAACCCTCATGCCAAAGAGACATTTTGGCTGGGAAGTTTCGCTGCCCCACAGGAGACGGTTGCAGCACCTCGGCCCTCACTGGTGAAATCATCACTTCTGGACTGATCATTGGAAGCTGTTCCCGCTGGCTTTGAAAGGACAGATTTCAATTCCTAACCCTTCTCTTTAACAGTCTGAAGTTCTTTATCCTTTACCTTCTTTTTACAAAAGGAGCTTCTGAGGTGTGCAGTGTTCTCTAGAATAGGCTGCCAAGAAAGGATGTTCCTCTGTGCTTGGTGCTACAGTTTTTTGGTTTTTGGTTTTTTTCTTAATTTCCTTCTGTAGTGAATGAGTGATTTTAGTCATCACGCTTATGATGCATAGGACTACTCTTTATCTATGCATATTGGCCACTTATTTGTAGATTTGGATGATTAAATCCAATTTTCTCAATAACTGTTGGTTGCAATCAGAACAGCTTTTGTCTGTAAAACCAGTTCAGTGGACTTCGCATGTCTCTGTCCTGCTTAAAGTTGTTGCTACTCCAAGGGCTGAATCCTTTAATACTTGCCTGCAGGGTTAGAGCTTACATGCCCCACTATTCCTTTGTGTAAAAACATTTTTAGTGTCTGATTTCCTAATTTTTAAAATATTTTCTAATTGTGTAAAGTAATTATATATAGTCTAAATTTATGCTGCCCTATATGGTAGCCCCTAGACACAAGTAGCTACTTAAATTTAAATTTTAACTAGTTAAATTTTAACTAAAAATTAGTTCCTTGGCTACATGAGCCACGTTTCAGGTGCTCAACAGTCTGATATTTTGTAGAACATTTCTATCATCACAAGAAGTTCTTTTGAACAGTCCTGGTGCAGAAGATGCAAATCCCTGTCAACTGTTAAGACAACTACTTTTATCATGGCTTCGAAAGTGTCCCATTTAGCACACAATAACTTGTCAAGGCACAAAACTAGCACACTTCA